>NC_060182.1:65831403-66131403 GCF_021184085.1 Oncorhynchus gorbuscha
ACGCTCACAACTCGCTTCCTTCGTCTGCTACCGGGTTATCTCCGTTTCAGAGTAGTCTGGGTTACCAGCCTCCTCTGTTCTCATCCCAGCTTGCCGAGTCCAGCGTTCCCTCCGCTCAAGCGTTTGTCCAACGTTGTGAGCGCACCTGGAGGAGGGTGAGGTCTGCACTTTGCCGTTACAGGGCACAGACTGTGAGAGCCGCCAATAAACGTAGGATTAAGAGTCCAAGGTATTGTTGCGGCCAGAGAGTGTGGCTTTCCACTCGCAACCTTCCTCTTATGACAGCTTCTCGTAAGTTGACTCCGCGGTTCATTGGTCCGTTCCGTGTCTCCCAGGTCGTCAATCCTGTCGCTGTGCGACTGCTTCTTCCGCGACATCTTCGTCGCGTCCATCCTGTCTTCCATGTCTCCTGTGTCAAGCCCTTTCTTCGCACCCCGTTCGTCTTCCCTCCCCCCTCCCGTCCTTGTCGAGAGCGCACCTATTTACAAGGTACGTAGGATCATGGACATGCGTTCTCGGGGACGGGGTCACCAATACTTAGTGGATTGGGAGGGTTACGGTCCTGAGGAGAGGAGTTGGGTTCCATCTCGGGACGTGCTGGACCGTTCACTTATTGATGATTTCCTCCGTTGCCGCCAGGATTCCTCCTCGAGTGCGCCAGGAGGCGCTCGGTGAGTGGGGGGGTACTGTCATGTTTTGTCTTAGATTGTCTTGTCATTTTGCTTTTCCCTCTGTTCGTTTTCCCCCTGCTGGTCTTTTTAGGTTCGTTCCCCTTTTTCTCTCTCTCTTCCTCTCTCTCTTCTCTCTATCGTTCCGCTCCTGCTCCCAGCTGTTCCTATTCCCCTAATCAATCATTTAGTCTTCCCACACCTGTTCCCTATCTTCTTCCCTGATTAGAGTCCCTATTTCTCCCCTTGTTTTCCGTTTCTGCCCTGTCGGATCCTTGTCTATTGTTCACCGTGCTGTGTCTGTGTATCGCCCTGTCGTGTCGTGTTTCCCTCAGATGCTGCGTGGTGAGCAGGTGTCTGAGTCTGCTACGTTCAAGTGCCTTCCCGAGGCAACCTGCAGTTCTTGATCGAGTCTCCAGTCTGTTCTCGTCATTACGAGTGGAATTATGCCTTATGATTGTAGATTTACTTTACTGGATTAAAGACTCTGTTTTCGCCAAGTCGCTTTTGGGTCCTCATTCACGTGCATAACATTATAGGATTATTTCTCTCTATACGATTTGTAGTTCATATACCTTTGACTATTGGATGTTCTTATACGCACTTTAGTATTGCCAGTGTAACAGTATAGCTTCCATCCCTCTCATTGCCGCTACCTGGGCTCGAACCAGGAACACATCGACAACAGCCACCCTCGAAGCAGCGTTACCCATGCAGAGCAAGGGTAACAACTACTCCAAGTCTCAGAGCGAGTGACGTCACCGATTGAAACACTATTAGAGCTCACCCCGCTAACTAGCTAGCCATTTCACATCGGTTACACCAGCCTAATCTCAGGAGTTGATAGGCTTGATGTCACAAACAGTGCTTGAAGCATTGCGAAGAGCTGCTGGCAAAACGCACAAAAGTGCTGTTTGAATGAATGCGTACGAGCCTGCTGGTGCCTACCATTGCTCAGTCAGACTGCTCTATCAAATCATGGACTTAATTATAACATAATAACACACAGAAATACAAGCCTTAGGTCATTAATATGGTCGAATCCGGAAACTATCATTTCGAAAACAAAACGTTTATTCTTTCAGTGAAATACGGAACCGTCTAAATATTGCTGTTACATTGCACAACCTTCAATGTTTTGTCATAATTACGTAAAATTATGGCAAATTAGTTCGCAATGAGCCAGGTGGCCCAAACTGTTGCATATACCCTGACTCTGCGTGCAATGAACGCAAGAGAAGTGACACAATTTCACCTGGTTAATATTGCCTGCTAACCTGGATTTCTTTTAACTAAATATGCAGGTTTAAAAATATATACTTCTGTGCATTGATTTTAAGAAAGGCATTGATGTTTATGGTTAAGTACATGTTGGAGCAACGACAGTCTTTTTTCGTGAATGCGCACCGGATCGATTATATGCAACGCAGGACACGCTAGGTAAACTAGTAATATCATCAACCATGTGTAGTTAACTAGTGATTCTGATTGATTGATTGTTTTTTATAAGATAAGTTTAATGCTAGCTAGCAACTTATCTTGGCTTCTTACTGCATTCACGTAACAGGCAGGCTCCTCGTGAGGCAGGTGGTTAGAGCATTGGACTGGTTGACTGTAAAGGTTGCAAGATTGAATCCCTGAGCTGACAAGGTAAAAATCTGTCGTTCTGCCCCTGAACAAGGCCGTTAACCCACTGTTCCTAGGCCGTCATTGAAAATAAGAATGTGTTCTTAACTGACTTGCCTCGTTAAATATAGTTTTTTTTATCTGCAAAATTGGCAAAAATACCGATTTCCGATTGTTATGAAAACTTGAAATCGGCCCTAATTAATCGGCCATTCTGATTAATCGGTGGACCTCTACTGTGAAGCATGGTGGTAGCCACATCATGTTGTGGGGATGTTTTTTCAGAGACAGGGACTGGGATTGAGGCAAAGATGAAATGGATCAAAATACAGAGAGATCCTTGATGAAAACCTGCTCCAGAGCACTCAGGACCTCAGAAAGGGGCAAAGGTTTACCTTCCAACAGGACAACAACCCCAAGCACACAGCCAAGACAACGCAGGAGTGGCTTCGGGACAAGTTTCTGAATGTCCTTGAGTGTCCCATCCAGAGCCTGGACTTGAACCCGATCGAACATCTCTGGAGAGACCTGAAAATAGCTGTGCAGCAACACTCCCCAACAACCTGACAGAGCTTGAGAGGATCTGCAGAGAAGAATGGGAGACACTCCCCAAATACAAGCTTGTAGCGTCATACCCAAGAAGACTCAAGGCTGTAGTCGCCTCCAAATGTGCTTCAACAAAGTACTGAGTAAAGGGTCTGAATACGATGTATATTTGATATTTCTTTTTTAAAATTCTATAAACTAGCAAAACATTCTAAAAATCTGTTTTAGCTTTGTCATTATCGGGTGTTGTGTGTAGATGTATGAGGGGAAAAAACAATTGAATCAATTTTAGAATAAGGCTGTACCATAACAAAATGTGGAAAAAGTCAAGGGGTCTGAATACTTACCGAAGACACTGTAGTTTGCATTAACTTTGGCTAATCTTCAGATAATGGGTAATGTGCTGTTAAATTAAATCAAATGTTATTTGTCACATACACATGGTTAGCAGATGTTAATGTGAGTGTAGCAAAATGCTTGTGCTTCTAGTTCCGACCATGCAGTAAAAACCAACGAGTAATGTAACCTAACAATTTCACAACAACTACCATATACACACAAGTGTAAAGGAATGAATAAGAATATGTACATAAAAATATATGAATGAGTGATGGCCGAACGGCATAGGCAAGATGCAGTAGATGGTATAGAGTACAGTATATACATATGAGATGAGTAATGTAGGGTATGTAAACATTATATAAAGTGGCATTAGTTTAAAGTGGCTAGTGATACATTTATTACATCAATTTTCCACTATTAAAGGGGCTAGAGTTGAGTCAGTATGTTATACTCAAATCAAATGTTATTAGTCACATGCGCCGAATACAACAGTGAAATGCTTACTTACAAATCCCTAACCAACAATGCAGATGAAAAATATATGAATAAAAATAAGAAAAGAGCAGCAGTATAATAACAATAGTGAGACTATATACAGGGGGTACCGGTACAGAGTCAATGTGGAGGCTATATACAGGGGGTACCGGTACAGAGTCAATGTGGAGACTATATACAGGGGGTACCGGTACAGAGTCAATGTGGAGACTATATACAGGGGGTACCGGTACAGAGTCAATGTGGAGACTATATACAGGGGGTACCGGTACAGAGTCAATGTGGAGGCTATATACAGGGGGTACCGGTACAGAGTCAATGTGGAGACTATATACAGGGGGTACCGGTACAGAGTCAATGTGGAGACTATATACAGGGGGTACCGGTACAGAGTCAATGTGGAGACTATATACAGGGGGTACCGGTACAGAGTCAATGTGGAGACTATATACAGGGGGTACCGGTACAGAGTCAATGTGGAGACTATATACAGGGGGTACCGGTACAGAGTCAATGTGGAGGCTATATACAGGGGGTACCGGTAAAGAGTCAATGTGGAGGCTATATACAGGGGGTACCGGTACAGAGTCAATGTGGAGACTATATACAGGGGGTACCGGTACAGAGTCAATGTGGAGGCTATATACAGGGGGTACCGGTACAGAGTCAATGTGGAGGCTATATACAGGGGGTACCGGTACAGAGTCAATGTGGAGACTATATACAGGGGTACCGGTACAGAGTCAATGTGGAGACTATATACAGGGGGTACCGGTACAGAGTCAATGTGGAGACTATATACAGGGGGTACCGGTACAGAGTCAATGTGGAGGCTATATACAGGGGGTACCGGTACAGAGTCAATGTGGAGACTATATACAGGGGGTACCGGTACAGAGTCAATGTGGAGGCTATATACAGGGGGTACCGGTACAGAGTCAATGTGGAGACTATATACAGGGGGTACCGGTACAGAGTCAATGTGCGGGGGCACCGGTTAGTTGAGGTAATATGTAGATGTAGGTAGAGTTATTAAAGTGAATATGCATAGATGATGACAACAGAGAGTAGCAGCATTGTGAAAGAGGGGGTGGGTAGCCATTTGATTAGATGCTCAGGAGTCTTATGGCTAGGGGGTAGAAGCTGCTTAGAAGCCTCTTGGACCTAGACTTGGCGCCCCGGTACCGCTTGCCGTGTGGTAGCAGAAAGTCTTTGACCATTTTTAGGGTCTTCCTCTGACACCGCCTGGTATAGAGGTCCTGGATGGCAGGAAGCTTGGCCCCAGTGATGTACAGGGCCCTTTGCAGTACCCTCTGTAGTGCCTTGGGGTCAGAGGCCGAGCAGTTGCCATACAAGGCAGTGATGCAACCAGTCAGGATGCTCCCGATGGTGTAGCTGTAGAACCTTTTGACGATCGGAGGACCCATGCCAAAACTTTTCAGTCTCCTGAGGGGGAATAGGCTTTGTCGTGCCCTCTTCCTGACTGTCTTGGTGTGCTTGGTCCTCTTTTTCCTGTAGTCCATAATCATCTTGTGTTGTCCTGGCACCACACGGCCAGTTCTCTGACCTCCTCCCTATAGACTGTCTCGTAGTTGTCGGTGATCAGACCTACCACTGTTGTGTCATCGGCAAACTTAATGATGGTGTTGGAGTCGTGCCTGGTCGTGCGGTCATGAGTGAACAGGGAGCAAAGGAGGGGACTGAGCACGCACCTTTGAGGGGCCCCTGTGTTGAGGATCAGCGCGGCAGATGTGTTGTTACCTACCCTTACCACCTGGGGATGGGCCGTCAGGAAGTCCAGGATCCAGTTGCAGAGGGAGGTGTTTAGTCCCAGGGTCCTTAGCTTATTGATGAGCTTTACCAAACATGTTACCAATACCAAACATGTTGGTATTACAGACTCGGATAGGGAGAGATTGAAAATGTCAGTGTAGACACTTGCCAGTTGGTCAGTGCATGCTCCAGTACACATCCTGGTAATCCAGCTGGCTCTGCGGCCTTGTGAATGTTGACCTGTTTAAAAGGTCTTACTCACATTGGCTGCGGAGAGCATGATCGCACAGTCTTCCAGAACAGCTGGTGCTCTCATGCATGTTTCAGTATTGTTTGCCACGAAGTGAGCATGGAAGTAGTTTAGCTCGTCTGGAAGGCTCATGTCACTGGGTAGCCCTCGACTGTGCTTGCCTTTGTAGTCTGTAATAGTTTGCAAGCCCTGCCACATCCGCAGAGCGCCAGAGCCAGTGTAGTACGATTCGATCTTGGTCCTGTACTGATTCTTTGCCTGTTTGATGGTTCGTCAGTGGGCATAGTGTAATTTCTTATTAACTTCCAGGTTAGAGTCCCGCTCCTTAAAAGCGGCAACTCTAGTAATCTATGGTTTCTGGTTGGGAAATGTACGTATGGTCACTGTGTGGACGAAATCATCGATGCACTTATTGATGAAGTCAATGAATGATGTGGTGTACTCCTCAATGCCATCGGAGGAATCTCGGAACATATTCCAGTCTGTGCTAGCAAAACAGTCCTCTAGCTTAGCACCTGCTTCATCTGACCACTTTTATTGATCTAGTCACTGGTGCTTCTTGCTTTAGTTTTTGCTTGTAAGCAGGAATAAGGAGAATATAATTATGGTCCGATTTTCCAAATGGAGGGCGATTGAGAGCTTTATATGTGTCTCTGTGTGTGGAGTTAAGGTCGTCTCTGTGTGTGGAGTTAAGGTCGTCTCTGTGTGTGGAGTTAAGGTCGTCTCTGTGTGTGGAGTTAAGGTTGTCTCTGTGTGTGGAGTTAAGGTCGTCAGAGTTTTTTTCCTCTGATTGCACATTTAACATGCTGATAGAAATTTGATCAAACAGATTTAAGTTTCCCTGCATTAAAGTCCCCGGCGACTAGGAGTGCTGCCTCTGGGTGAGCGTTTTCTTGTTTGCTTATGGCGGAATACAGCTCATTCAATGCTGTCTTAGTGCCAGCCTTAGTCTGTGGAGGAATGTAAAACAGCTACGAAAAATACAGATGAAAACTCTAGGTAGGTAGTGTGGTCTACAGCTTATCATGAAATACTCTACCTCAGGCAAGCAATAGCTCGAGACTTCCTTAGATATCATGCACCAGCTGTTATTTACAAAAATACATTGTCCGCCGCCCCTTGTCTTACCAGCCGCCGCTGTTCTATCCTGCCGGTACAGCGTATAACCAGCCAGCTGCATGTTGATAGGTTTGTCGTTCTGCCACGACTCCGTGTAGCATAAGCTATTACAGTTTTGAATGTCCCGTTGATAGTTTAATCTTCCGCGTAGGTCATCGATTTTATTCTCCAAAGATTGCACGTTTGCTAGCAGACTAGAAGGAAGTTGGGGTCTATTCAATCGCCTACAAATTCTCAGAAGGCAGCCCGCCCTCTGGGTGCTATTTCGCCACCTCCTCTTTGTGCAAATCATAGGGATCTGGGCCTGTTCCCGAGAAAGCAGTATATCATTCGTGTCAGGCTCGTCAGACTCGAATTCTGCCAGTCCGTGGTGAGTAATTGCAGTCCTGATGTCCAGAAGCTATTTTCGGTCATAAGAGACGGTAGCGGAAACATTATGTACAAAACAAGTTCAAAATAAGTTAAAAACAACGCAAATAAATTAACAAAAAAACACAATCGGTTGGGGACACGTAAAACGTCAGCCTTCTTCTCTGGCGCCATTTTGTGAGAGTAGGAGAGTCAAGTTTTCAAGAGAGGACGGGGACATCAAATTAATTCCAAAAAAAGGTGTTTATGAAATTGTCGCGGCCGAGAAAAATGTTAATTCCTTAATTATTTCAATACCAGAAATAAATAATATATACTGTACCTTTGCCGTTTCTATCATTTAATTTGTTCATTTCGAAATTCATTTTATTTTCTTACAACCAAATTCAATCGGTCTGTGTTATGCAAATATGGGCTGCTGAGATTGAACCCATTTAATCACCTGTGTCACGTTCTGTCCATCGTTCGTATGTGTTTTCCTTGTTTTAGTGTTGGTCAGGACGTGAGCTGGGTGGGCATTCTATGTTGTGTGTCTGGTTTGTCTATTTCTATGTTTGGCCTGATGTGGTTCTCAATCAGAGGCAGGTGTTAGTCATTGTCTCTGATTGGGAACCATATTTAGGTAGCCTGTTTTGTGTTGGGTTTTGTGGGTGATTGTTCCTGTCTCTGTGTTTGCACCAGATAGGACTGTTTAGGTTTTCACTGTTCTTGTTTTGTATAGTCTGTTCATGTATAGTCGTCTTTATTAAAAACATGAATAACCACCACGCTGCATTTTTGGTCCGCCTCTCTTTCACCAGAAGAAAACCCTTACAACCTGGTTCACCTCAAATAAATTATTCCTCCATTTCAATGTGCCTTCCTTCTTACTCTAACCATACAGCATCAAGGCTACATTTTTACATAGCATTTTAATTTAATTTATCCTTGCACAACGCTCTTCTCAGTATAATAAATGAGCAAGGCAGGGGACGCTCCCCTTCTATCTGCTGTTCTACAGTGGCTGCTGCCTCAGTACTGGGACTGGGCTGGGGCTGGAGCTGGGCAGTGCCGGGACTGGGGCTGGGCAGTGCCGGGACTGGGGCTGGGCAGTGCCGGGGCTGGGGCTGGGCAGTGCCGGGACTGGGGCTGGGCAGTGCCGGGGCTGGGGTTGGGGCTGGGCACTGCCGGGGCTGGGGCTGGGGCTGGGCAGTGCCGGGACTGGGGCTGGGCAGTGCCGGGGCTGGGGCTGGGCAGTGCCGGGGCTGGGGCTGGGCAGTGCCGGGGCTGGGCTGTGCCGGGGCTGGGAAGTGCCGGGGGCTGGGAAGTGCCGGGGCTGGGGCTGGGCAGTGCCGGGGCTGGGGCAGGGATCGAAGATCCTGAACACTGCGTGAACTTTGCGGAGAGAAAAGGCAAGTTGCAGGATAAGCTTGATGAAGCGATTAGAGGCCTCAGTGTCTGCCTGGGGATAGCCATTGATACCCTTTCTCCACTATGATCCCTGTGTATGGAGGTGGGGATGTTTCAAGCCAGAAGTCCTTTGTTATGCTATTGATCGGTAACCACTAGACTACACTACTTACTGTGATCCTTTTGGCAACATTATAGTCTATTGGGGATTTCTATTCATTGGTCAGAAAAAAATTAATCAACTGAAATTAGCCACAGCCAATTGTACAGTATACAAGTCCAATACTTCACCACCACAGACGTACAGTATACAGGTCCAATACATCACCACCACAGACGTACAGTATACAGGTCCAATACATCACCACCACAGACGTACAGTATACAGGTCCAATACATCACCACAGGTCCAATACATCACCACCACAGACGTACAGTATATCTGGCCATTTTGAACCTGTAATCGAAACCACAATTGCTGATGCTCCATATACTCAACTAGTCTAAAGAAGGCCAGTTTTATTGCTTCTTTAATCAGCATCAGCAGTTTTCAGCTGTGCCCAACATAATTGCAAAATGTTTTTCTAATGATCAATTTGCCTTTTAAAATGATAAACTTGGATTAGCTAACACAACGCGTGTCATTGGAACACAGGAGTGATGGTTGTTGATAATGGGCCTCAACAACCATTAAAAAAAGAATCTGCCGTTTCCAGCTACTATAGCCATTTACAACATTAACATTCTGATTAATTTGACGTAATTTGACTGGACAAAAAAGTCGCTTTTCTTTAAAAAAACAAGGACATTTCTAAGTGACCCCAAACTTTTGAACGGTAGCGTATATATGTATTCTTTTTGATTCTTCCTCTGTTCAGAGTTTGATTGACAGCAAGCCCGTGTCTGGGAGGCATGCGTAAAACAACTATTATCACAACTTATATCTTGGAATAAGTCCAGGCAGCCCCAGCCCATGCATCCCCAGCCCCAGGCAGCCCCAACCCCAGGCATCCTCAGCCCCAGAACCATGCATCTCTAGCCCCAAACCTAGGCCACTGCAGCCCCAACCCTAGGCCACTGCAGCCCCAACCCTAGGCCACTGCAGCCTCAACCCTAGGCCACTGCAGCCTCAGCCCCATGCAGCCTCAGCCCCATGCAGCCTCAGAACCATGCATCTCCAGCCCCAACCCCAGGCCCATGCAGCCCCAGGCCCATGCAGCCCCAGCCCCATGCAGTCTCAGCCCCAGGCCCATGCAGCCCCAGGCCCATGCCCATGCAACCCCCAGAACCATGCAGCCCCAACCCCATGCAGTCTCAGCCCCAGGCCCATACAGCCCCAGGACCATGCAAACCCCAGAACCATGCAGTCTCAGCCCCATGCCCACGCAGCCCCAGCCCCAGCCTTAGCCCAAGACCCAGCCCCAGGCCCATGCATCCCCAGCCCCAACCTTAGCCCAAGAGCCAGCCCCAGGCCCATGCATCCCCAGCCCCAGCCTTAGCCCAAGACCCAGCCCCAGGCCCATGCATCCCCAGCCCCAGCCTTAGCCCAAGACCCAGCCCCAGGCCCATGCATCCCCAGCCCCAGCCTTAGCCCAAGACCCAGCCCCAGGCCCATGCATCCCCAGCCCCAGCCTTAGCCCAAGACACAGCCCCAGGACCATGCATCCCCAGCCCCAGCGGGAAGCTAATAGACTGGGCCAGAGGAGACCCCTGAGGCTTAAGGCATTGTGTAAAGGCCTTGTCTACTTCACACATATTAAGGATCACATGCCACAATTTCACAGCACAGTGGGGGAACCAGCCCCAGCCCACCACTGATTGGCTTGAGTTAGATGGTGTTGACAGTTATAGCAGTGTAGCATATTAATAGGGAGGTCAAGGTTGTTTCTGCCGTCACTGTCTATTAATGTATATCATTAAAGGTCTTGATGATGAGAACAAGTTGAATATTTATACCAGCATTGTGAGAAAAACATTTTAAATGGGCCCCCTTTTTACAGCGAATAATTGAAAAATATATATTTGTACTTCATTTTGTATCAATTCTACACATTTTGCCATGAGGTAGAAAGAAAATGTTGCCATTTTAAAGCAAGTTTGCTGCAATTATACACATTTTGCCATGGGGCAGAAAAAAGATTGACCGATTTTATAACAAATTCAATGCAATTCTACTCATTTTGCCATGGGGTGGAGAGAAATGTATGCAGCTTTTAATAGGATGTCTGAGTGAGACCAAATCAACCCCCCCCCCCCCCCCCCCCCGAGGCGGTAATTCAATCAAAATAACAAGTTTAAGTAGCAGGCCTTTAAACTAACTTAGCAATCTAAAAATTGTTAGCTGACATGGGCTAATTGACTGACTATCAGTGACTGACATAACAAGAGAAAAATTGCTGCTGCATAAACTAATTTTGAAATTGCACATTGTGTATTCCACTATTCTACTATAACTCGCAACAGTAAGTGTAGACCCCGACTGTTGATTTGAGGGCCTTCAAAAGGGGGGTGTGAGCAGCTAGTTGCCGATCCCTGATCTATACTAAGGCAGCACAATAGAGAATTATAAAATTCCATGTCTAGTATATACAGTATGCTGCATTCACTGTCTATATCCAGTACATTCAGCATTCCATGTCTATACAGTGCATTTGAAAAGTATTCAGACCCCTTTTCCACATTTTCTTACGTTACAGCCTTATTCTATAATTGATGAAATAGCTTTTTTCCCTCATCAATCTACACACAATACCCCATAATGAAGAAGCAAAAACTGTTTTTTTTTAATTGCAAATTTGTTAAAAATGGAAATATCACATTTGCATAAGTATTCAGACCCTTTACTCAGTACTTTATTGAAGCACCTTTGGCAGCAATTACAGCCTTGAGTCGTCTTGGGTAGGATGCTACAAGCTTGGCACACCTATATTTGGAGAATGTCTCCCATTCATCTCTGCAGATCCTCTCAAGCTCTATCAGATTGATTGGGGAGCATCGCTGCACAGGTATTTTCAGATCTCTCCAGAGATGTTCGATCGGGTTTCAAGTCCGGGCTCTGGCTGGGACACTCGAGAACATTCAGAGACTTGTCCCAAAGCCACTCCTGCATTGTCTGGGCTGTGTGCTTAGGGTCGTGTTCCTGTTGGAAGATGAATCTTTGCCCCAGTCTGAGGTCCTGAGTGCTCTGGAGCAGGTTTTCATCAAGCATCTCTCTGTACTGTACTCCCTTGATCCTGACTAGACTCCCAGTCCCTGCCGCTGAAAAACATCCCCACAGCATGATGCTGCCACCACCATGCTTCACCGTAGGGATGGTGTCAGGTTTCCTCCAGACGTGGCATTTGGCATTCAGGCCAAAGAGTTCAATCTTGGTTTCATCAGACCAGAGAATCTTGTTTCTCTTGGTCTGAGAGTTTTTAGGTGCTTTTTGACAACTCCAAGGGGGCTGTCATGTGCCTTTTACTGAGGAGTGGCTTCCATCTGGCCACTCTACCATAAAGGCCTGATTGGTGGAGTGCTGCAGAGATGGTTGTCCTTCTGGAAGGTTCGCTCATCTCCACTCTGGAGCTTTATCAGAGTGACCATCAGGTGCTCTTCTCCCCCGATTGCTCAGATTGGCCGGGCGGCCAGCTCTAGGAAGAGTCTTGGTGGTTCCAAACTGCTTCCATTTAAGAATGATGGAGGCCACTGTGTTCTTGGGTACCTTCAATGCTGCAAAAATGTTTTGGTAGCCTTCCCCAGATCTGAGCCGTGACACAATCCTGTCTCGGAGCTCTACGGACAATTCCTTCGACTTCATGGCTTGGTTTCTGATGTGACATGCACTGTCAACTGTAGGACCTGATATAGAACAGGTGCCTTTCCAAATCATGTCCAATCAATTGAATTTACCACAGGTGGACTCCAATCAAGTTGTAGAAACATCTCAAGGATGATCAGTGGAAACAGGATCCACCTGAGCTCAATTTCGAGTCTCATGGATAAGGGTCTGAATACCTATGTAAATAAGCTTTTTCAGTTTTTTTATTTGGAATACATTTGCTAACATTTCTAAAAACCTGTTTTTGCTTTGTCATTATGGGGTATTGTGTGTAGATTGGTGAGGAAAATAATGTATTTAATACATTTTAGCATAAGGCTGTCGTAACAAAATTTGGAAAATGTCAAGGGGTATGAATACTTTCCGAACGCACTGCACATACTGGGGGGAAACGTGTTGTTGCCCATGCAGTGTCCTGCAACACGTGAATTTTTCAATATAACACTTCAGGTTGAAGACATTTCTACTGTCATTTTCCTCCAGTACTTCAGTGTAATTCTTTTTTTTTCCCCCTCCATTTTTCCAGCAAATGCACTATGTGGCAGGCTGAATTGTGTGTTATTACCCAGCTGGAGACAATATCATTACCACATATTTGCTGTCAAGGGTCTGCAAAGAATAGTGCTGTCTTGGGCCTCACTGATCTAACAACCTCACACAGTGCTCCTGAATTACCCACTCCTGTCGCAGGGAAGTCAAACACTACCAGTTAAAGAGGTGAGTGAACAAAAGAGCTCTCTGTCTCTCTCTCCTGCTTTTGAGGAGATGACAACACACCTCCATAGTCTTAACACAGGGATCTATACTGCTCTCCTCCAACTCCATATTTGAAGCATATTCAAATGTAGTATATTGGAGAATGATATTTGAAGCAAACAATGGCCACACATTTCTCAATTCCGACAGTTGTAAACCTATACCAAACACAAAAATGTTCCATAACCAGGGAAACAAAGCAATAAGCCATGCGACTGAGAGAAAATGTTTCTGTTTTAAAAACCATTTCCTGCAGTTCTACACATATTCTCCACATTTTGCTATGAGGCTTAGAAAATTTAGAATGTTTTAAGGAAATTTCCTGCTATTCTACACATTTCGCCATGATACTGAGAGAAAATGTTGCAGTTGTACAGGTAATTTCCTTCAATTCTAAAAAAATATTGCCATGACTTATGATGTGTCCATATCCTATCTGGGGAGGGAGCGGTGTGAACAAAGAGATCCTATTAAAGAACTAGAGGGGCTATGTCATAAGCCCTCAGCGTTACAGAATGGGTTGAAAATGGCAGCCATATTGGTCAGGGGGAAATCCAAACCAGTCTAATTGGAATGAATGGCAGTAGAGTCATAATCCTGATTTGATTTATGCAGGAAAACAGAACAAATGCATGTGATGTATCAGAAATTATAATTATTGTCAACCTTAAATATTGTCATATACTCATAAATACATTTTATACTGGTTTTATACCAATATTCTGTATAAATAGCCTCTAAATTATATGTAAGACCATGAATGTCTACATTATTGTTTTCTTAGAAAGCTGAGAGTGCTTATTACATGATACAATATCAGTACTTGTTGCATTTACAAGTTGTCTAAGTCCTATCATTGTCACGTATACTCCCTCTCCGGTCTCTAGGTCATCAGGCTGCTGATTATCCCACACACCTGTCACCATCATCAAGCGCATCAACGCCTCATGATACTCACCTGGATTCCATCATCTCCTTGATTAGCTTCCCTATATCTGTCACTTCCCTTGGCTCTTTCCTCAGGTGCTATTGACTCTGTTTCATGTTGGTGCGTTGTTTGTGTTTCGTGTTTATTGTTTTGTTTATTTATTAAAACACTCCCTCCCTGTACTTGCTTCCCGACTCTCAGCGCACTCGTTATAATCATCAACTGATTTCAGCCAGTGTATGGCTGTGGACTGACTGCATTGTTTGAATGGAATGTTGGCATATTGGCAGTTAATTACAAAAAATCATGGAATCATTCCTCTAAAACTGTCTGTCTAACTAGCTAACAAACATACAGTGCAGACACATTCTTTAAATTCATTATTTTACACAATCTTATCACAGAACTGGCAAACCATGGTTGACCAACTCCCTAACCAACATGGCTGACCTTTGGACCATCATAAGGTTAATCATAAGGTCCATTATAGTGGATTTATTTTTATTTATTTTTTAATAATAAGGGATGGAATTTTAACTCATGCAGTAATTGTCACAGCTACTGCAATTGTGTACTGTAACACACTGCAATTGATTACTCTACCACAATATCAGGAGATGACAACATTGAGTTGGAGGACAGATACACTGAGGCAGGTGCAAGTGAGGAAATACACTATACCTCTCGAGGACCATCTACTTTTGTATTTTTCTCACTGAATCAAAAACATTTCTTTGTTCTATTTTCACCCTGGGATCGATATAATGGCACCGGAGGGGATTTTTTAAAATGTATTTCACCTTTATTTAACCAGGTAGGCTAGTTGAGTACAACTTCTCATTTACAACTGCGACCTGGCCAAGATAAAGCAAAGCAGTGCAACACACAAACAACACAGAGTTACAAATGGAATAAACAAGCATACAGTCAATAACACAATAGAAAAAAATAAAGTCTATATACAGTCTGCAAATGGCGTGAGGTGGTAAGGCAATAAATAGGCCATAGTAGCGAAGTAATTACAATTTTGCAAATTAACACTGGAGTGATAGATGAGCAGATGATGATGTGCAAGTATAAATACTGGTGTGCAAAAGAGCAGAAAAGTAAATAAAAACAATATGGGGATGAGGTAGGTTGATTGGATGGGCTATTTACAGATGGGCTATGTACAGCTTCAGCGATCGGTTAGCTGCTCTGATAGCTGAGGTTTAAAGTTATTGAGGGATATATAAGTCTCCAGCTCCAGCGATTTTTGCAATTCGTTCCAGTCATTGGCAGCAGAGAACTGGAAGGAAAGAAGGCCAAAGTTGGTGTTGGCTTTGGGGATGACCAGTGAGATATACCTGCTGGAGCGCGTTGTTGTTATCGTGACCAGTGAGCTGAGATAAGGATGCCTGCAGTTTTACGGGCTCCTAACCAACTGTGCTATTTTGTTAGTTTTTTCACATTATTTGTAACTCATTCTGTACATAATGTTGCTGCTACCGTCTCTTATGACCGAAAAGAGCTTCTGGACATCAGAACAGCGATTACCCACCTCAAATGAGACTTTAAAAAATTATTTAATGAGTCCGACGCAAAGGATATACTGCCTTGTCAAGGCAAGGCCCAAATCCCTATCATCAGCTTGAAGAAAAGGGGGAGGAGCCAGGTTGTAAGAATTAGCCGATTAGTAGGTAACCACCACTTCCCTCCATATTATTGGCCAACGTGCAATCATTGGGAAACAAACTGGACGATCTGTCACACCATGATCTGTTTCACCTGTCCTCGTTATTGTCTCCACCCCCTCCAGGTGTTGCTTGTTTTCCCCAGTGTATTTATCCCTGTGTTTCCTGTCTCTCTGTGCCAGTTTGTCTTGTATGTTTCCAAGTCAACCAGCATTTTTCCCGTTCTCCTGCTTTATGCGTTCTCCACTTTCTCGTCCTCCCGGTTTTGACCCTTGCCTGTTTCTGGACTTTGTACCTGCCTGCCTGACCATTCTGCCTGTCTGCCACTCTGTACCTCCTGGACTCTGATCTTGTTTTGACCTTTTTGCCTGTCCACGACCATTCTCTTGCCTACCCCTTTGGATTAATAAACATTGTAAGACTCCAACCATCTGCCTCTGTCTGCATTTGGGTCTTGCCTTGTGCCTTGATAGATGTACAATTAAGTCTATCCTACCAACATAATATCTTATGTTTCACTGAGACGTGGTTAAACGACGACACTGATAATATAGAGCTGGCTGGCTTCTCCATGTATTGGCAGGACAGAGCAGCTACAGTTGAAGTCGGAAGTTTACATACACTTTAGCCAACTACATTTAAACTCAGTTTTTCACAATTCCTGACATTTAATCCTATTAAAAAATCCCTGTTTTTATTTATTTATTTATTATTATTTTTATTTTATTTTAATTTTACCCCTTTTTCTCCCCAATTTCGTGGTATCCAATTGTTTTAATAGCTACTATCTTGTCTCATCGCTACAACTCCCGTACGGGCTCGGGAGAGACGAAGGTTAAATATATAATATAATAATAATATAATATATAATAATATAATAATATATAATAATATAATATATGCCATTTAGCAGACACTTTTATCCAAAGCGACTTACAGTCATGTGTGCATACATTCTACGTATGGGTGGTCCCGGGAATCGAACCCACTACCCTGGCGTTACAAGCGCCATGCTCTACCAACTGAGCTACAGAAGGACCATAAAAAGGACCATAAAAAGTCATGCGTCCTCCGATACACAACCCAACCAAGCCGTACTGCTTCTTAACACAGCCCGCATCCAACCCGGAAGCCAGCCACACCAATGTGTCGGAGGAAACACTGTGCACCTGGCAACCTTGGTTAGCGCGCACTGCGTACGGCCCGCCACAGGAGTCAATGGTGCGCGATGAGGCAAGGACATCCCTACCAGCCAAGCCCTCCCTAACCCGGACGACGCGAGGCCAATTGTGCGCCGCCCCACGGACCTCCCGGTCGTGGCCGGTTACGACAGAGCCTGGGCGCGAACCCAGAGTTTCTGATGGCACAGCTTGCGCTGCAGTACAACGAAAAATCCCTGTTTTAGGTCAATTAGGATCACCACTTTATTTTAAGAATGTGAAATGTCAGAATAATAGAGAGAATGATTTATTGAAGCTTTTATTGCTTACCACACATTCCCAGTGGGTTAGAAGTTTACATACACTCAATGAGTATTTGGTAGCATTGCCTTTAAATTGTTTAACTTGGGTCAAATGTTTTGGGTAGCCTTCCACAAGCTTCCCACAATAAGTTGGGTGACTTTTGGCCCATTCCTCCTGACAGAGCTGGTGTAACTGAGTCAGGTTTGTAGGCCTCCTTGCTCGCACACGCTTTCTCAGTTCTGCCCACAAATTTTCTATAGGATTGAGGTCAGGTCTTTGCAATGGCCACTCCAATACCTTGACTTTGTTGTCCTTAAGCCATTTTTCAACAACTTCGGAAGTATGCTTGTGGTCATTGTCCATTTGGAAGACCCATTTTTGACCAAGCTTTAACTTCCTGAATGATGTCTTGAGATGTTGTTTCAATATATCCACATACTTTTCCTACCTCATGATGCCATCTATTTTGTGAAGTGCACCAGTTCCTCCTGCAGCAAAGCACCCCCACAACATGATGCTGCCACCCCCGTGCTTCACGGTTGGGATGGTGTTCTTTGGCTTGCAAGCCTCCACCTTTTTCCTCCAAACATAATGATGGTCATTATGGCCAAACAGTTCTATTTTTATTTCATCAGACCATTTATTTTTATTGATTTTATTTCGCCTTTATTTAACCAGGTAGGCCAGTTGAGAACAAGTTCTCATTTACAACGGTGACCTGGCCAAGATAAAGCAAAGAAGTGCAACAAAAAAAGAGTTACACATGGGATAAACAAACGTACAGTCAATAACACAAAATAAAATCTGTATACAGTGTGTGCAAATGAAGTAAGGAGGTAAGGCAATACATAGGCCAATAGTGGCAAAGTAATTACAATTCGGCAATTTACACTGGAGTGATATATGTGCAGATGAGGATGTGCAAGTAGAAATACTGGTGTGCAAGAGAGCAGAAAGACAAATATGGGGATGAGGTAGGTAGTTGGTTGGATGGGTTATTTACAGATGGGCTATGTATAGCTGCAGCGATTGGTAAGCTACTCTGACAGCTGACGCTTAAAGTTAGTGAGGGAGATATGTCTGCAACTTCAATGATTTTTGCAATTATTTCCAGTCATTAGGAGCAGAGAACTGGAAGGAAAGGCAGCCAAAGTAGGTGTTGGCTTTGGGGATGACCAGTGAAATTACCTGCTGGAGCGCATGCTATAGGTGGGAGTTGCTATGGTGACAGAGGACATTTCTCCAAGAAGTACGATCTTTGTCCCCATGTGCAGTTGCAAACCGTAGTCTGTATTTTTTATGGCAGTTTTGGAGCAGGTTTCTTCCTTGCTGAGCGGCCTTTCAGGTTATGTCAATATTGGACTCGTTTTACCGTGGCTATACATACTTTTGTACCTGTTTCCTCCAGCATCTTCACAGGTCCTTTGCTGTTGTTTTGGAATTGATTTGCACCAACGTACATTAATATCTAGGAGACACAAGCATCAGGCATCTGGAATTTGCTCCCAAGGATGAACCAGACTTGTGGAGGTCAACAATTTTTTTTCTGAGGTCTTGGATGATTTCTTTTGATTTTCCCATGATGTCAAACAAAGAGGCACTGAGTTTGAAGGTAGGCCTTGAAATACATCCACAGCTACACCTCCAATTGACTGAATTGATGTCAATTAGCCTTTCAGAAGCTTCTAAAGCCAAGACATAATTTTCGGGAATTTTCCAAGCTGCTTAAAGGCACAGTCAACTTAGTGTATGTAAACTTCTGACCCACTGGATTTGTGATACAGTGAATTATAAGTTAAATAATCTGTCTGTAAACAATTTTTGGAAAAATTACTTGTGTCATGCACAAAGTAGATGTCCTAACGGACTTGTCAAAACTATAGTTTGTTAACAAGAAATTTGTGGAGTGATAGAAAAACTAGTTTTAATGACTCCAACCTAAGTGTATGTAAACTTCTGACTTCAACTGTCCGTGTGACTATTCAATAACTGCTTGTGCGCGATATCTAATATTAAAGATGTATCAAGGTATAGAATACCTCATTATAAGCTGTAGACCACACTATCTACCAAGAGAGTTCACATCTATATTATTCATAGCCGTCTATTTACTACCACAAACCAATGCTGGCACTAAGACCGCACTCAACGAGCTGTATAAGGCCATAAGCAAACAAGAAAATGCTCATCCCGAAGCAGTGCTCCTAGTGGCCTGGGACATTAATGCAGTCAAACTTAAATCTGCTTTACCTCATTTCTACCAGCATGTCACATGTGCAACCAGAGGAAAAAGACCTCTAGACCACCTTTACTCCACACACAGAGACGCATACAAAGCTCTCTCTCACCCTTCATTTGGCAAATCTGACCATAATTCTATCCTCCTGAATCCTGCTTACAAGCAAAAACGAAAGCAGGAAGTAACAGTGAGTCACTCAGTACAGAATAGGTCAGATAACAGGACTGTTTTGCTTGCACAGACTGGAATATGTTCCGAGATTCCTCCAATGGCATTGAGGAGTATACCACCTCTGTCACCGGCTTCATCAATAAGTGCATCAACGACGTCATCCCCACAGTGACAGTACGTACATTTCCCAACCAGAAGCCATGGATTACAGGCAACATCCACACCGAGCTGATGGCTAGAGCTGCCGCTTTCAAGGAGTGGGACACTAATCCGGACGATTATAAGAAATCCCGCTATACCCTCAGACAAACCATCAAACAGACAAACCTTCAATACAGGACTAAGATTGAATCCTACTACACCGGCTCTAATGCACTGCGGATGTGGCAGGGCTTTAAAAATATTACAGACTGCAAAGGGAAACCCCCCCACGAGCTGCTCGGTACCGCAAGTCTACCATATGAGCTAAATGCCTTTTATGCTCGCTTCGAGGCAAGCAACACAGTAGCATGCATGAGAGCACCAGCTGTTCCGGACGACTGTGAGATCACGCTCTCCGTAGCCGATGTAAGCAAGACCTTTAAACAGGTCAACAAAGCTGCAGGGCCAGACGGATTACCAGGATGTGTATTCGAAGCATGCGTGGATCAACTGGCAAGTGTCTTCACTGACATTTTCAACCTCTCACTGACCGAGTCTGTAATACCTATATGTTTCAAACAGACCACCATAGTCCCTGTGCCCAAGAAAGTGAAGGTAACCTGCCTAAATTATTACCACCCTGTAGCACTCACGTTGACGCAGTCTCAATCACACTCCACACTGCCCTTTCCCACCTGGACAAAAGGAACACCTATGTGAGAATGCTGTTAATTGACTACAGCTCAGCATTCAACACCATAGTGCCCACAAAGCTCATCACTAAGCTAAGGACCCTGGGACAAAACACCCCACTCTGCAACTGGATTCTGGACTTCTTGATGGGCCGCGCCCCAGGTGGTAAGGGTAGTCAACAACACATCTGCCACTCTGATCCTCAACACTGGGTCCCCTCAGGGGTGTGTGCTTAGTCCTCTCCTGTACTCCCTTTTCACCCACAACTGCATGGCCATGCACGACTCCAACACCATCAATAAGTTGGCTGACGACACAACAGTGGTAGGCCTGATCGGCCACAACGATGGGACAGCCTATAGGGAGGAGGTCAGAGACCTGGCAGTGTGGTGCCAGGGCAATAACCTCTCCCTTAAGACAAAAGAGCTGATCATTGACAATAGGAAAGGAGTGCTGAACAGGCCCCCATTAACATCGACGGGGCTGAAGTGGAGCGGGTCGAGTTTCAAGTTCCTTGGTGTCCACATCACCAACAAATTATCATGGTCCAAACACACCAAGACAGTTGTGAAGAGGGCACGACAACACCTTTCCCCCTTAGGAGACTGAAAAGTTTTGGCATGGGTCCCCAGATCCTCAAAAAGTTCTACAGTTGCACCATCGAGAGCATCCTGACAGGTTGCATCACCGCCTTGTATGGCAACTGCTCGGCATCTGATCGTAAGGCGCTCCAGAGGGGAGTGCGTACAGCCCAGTACATCACTGGGGCCAAGCTTTCTGACATCTAGGACCTATATACTAGGCGGTGTCAGAGGAAGGCACAAAGAATTGTCAAAGACTCCAGTCACGCAAGTCATAGACTGTTTTCTCTGCTGCCACACGGCAAGCGGTACCGGAGTGCCAAGTCTAGGTCCAAAAGGCTCCTTAACAGCTTCTACCCCCAAGCCATAAGACTGCTGAACAATTAATCAACTGGCCACCCAGACTATTTACATTGAACCCCCCTTTGTTTTTACACTGCTGCTACTCTCTGTTTATTATCTATGCATAGTCACCCATACATTGACTCAGTACCGGTGCCCCATGTATATAGCCTCGTTATTGTTATGTACATTTCTTGTGTTCCTTTTTATTTGGTTTATTTTTTCATTTTAGTTTATTTAGTAAATATTTTCTTAACTATTTCTTGAACTGCATTGTTGGTTAAGGGCTTGTATAAGTAAGCATTTCGCCTGTTGTATTTGACGCATGTGACAAATAAAATGTGATTCGATTTTTTTATTAACATATTCCTTGGTGACAGGAGCTGAAGTTTGAGCAAAGTGTTTGAAATCACATTTTGGTCAATACACAGAACATAATTTCTCTGCAGAAATAACTTCAGGATAGCCAAACATACCGTTTTTTTATGGAGCCATGCACACTAGACTAGGTGTATCTAAGACCAATAGAATTGCTCTCATTTTCTTTTGTGGACAGTTTATGCATACTGAGTGACAAAACCATCTATTTCCCTTCGAGAGAAAAAAAAATGAAGATATGGACCCTGGCAATTGAACAGCAAATGAGGGGAAAGAATTCTTCAAACTTCCATTCTCATCCAATTTCATTTATGCAAGCAATAGAAAATATTTGATTGCACTTGCATATCTGTTCATGTTTACAAGGCACAAAGTGTTATCTGACCCAGCAAAGCAATGTATAGTCTGAAACAGAGAATCAGAACTCTTCATGAAGAAATCATTAAACATCCCCACGCCTGCAGAGTAAAACCAGAGAGAGGAAGACAGGAAGCACTTTGAAAGGCTCTTCCACAGCAGTGAAGATGTAAACAGAAAGACTTTATTGAAGTATAGATGAGGCTACACCTCTATTCTATTCTGAATCAGGGGAACCCATCAGATGGCAGGAGTCCTTGATTTCTCAGAACAATGGGTCCAAAGTACCCTGGAAAAACAACTTTTATATTCATGGTGTAAACATTGGTGTTATAAGCATACTGGTATCTTTTGGGTTGGGTGTGCAAAACGCCACTGTTGGCATTGCAGTGCATCTACTGCTATAGTATTAAGTATTTAAAAATCATTAGAAGGCCTGTAAACTCTGTCAATACTGAATGGCTTTTCAACCACACTGACACACATACAGTACAAATACCGCAAGTTTATAACCCAGATTAGGAATCAATACGATACTGTATCTGACATAATCATGTCAATTGACTACATTTACTCCAACAAACAGCGAGCACTCAATACACCAGGGTATTTCCACCAATTCGGTGCCTTTTAATACTTTGTCCCAAAAAACTTTGATTTCACCACATTTGTACATTTTTACATTTACAACTTAATAAAAAAAAGTTTTACCATTTCAAGAGGTAAAAAAAAAAGACTATAGTGCCTATTAAGTGCCAAATAAATTAACAGGGTTGATGATTTATTTTGAAATCAAATATGAATTCCCTTGTGACCGGGAAAATGGAAGCTTGTTGTGTGCAACAGGGAGTGGCAATTGAATTCAAGCTTCACAAAATAAATGACATGGTAAAAACTTTTTTAGCCTGTCTATCTACACTCTAGCCTGTCTATCTACACTCTAGCCTGTCTATCTACACTCTAGCCTGTCTATCTACACTCTAGCCTGTCTATCTACACTCTAGCCTGTCTATCTACACTCTAGCCTGTCTATCTACACTCTAGCCTGTCTATCTACACTCTAGCCTGTCTATCTACACTCTAGCCTGTCTATCTACACTCTAGCCTGTCTATCTACACTCTAGCCTGTCTATCTACACTCTAGCCTGTGCTATCTAGAACATAAATTGTTTTTGGGTTGTACCCATAGGAGAACCCTTTGAAGAACCATTTTTGGTTCCAGGTAGAACACTTTTGGGTTCCATAAAGAACCCTTCCCACAGATGGTTCTACATGGAACCCAAAAGGGTTCTCCTATGGGGACAGCTGAAGAACCCTTTTGGAACCTTTTTTTCTTTGAGTTTTTGGATAACAGGCTCGACATGCTCAGTTCTCCACCACAAAAAAAGGCCAAAAAGAGTAGAACCAGCACACCTGCTTTTACTCTATGATGTGACTATGAGGTGTTCAATGTTTTTTTGGGGGAAAAAATATTCAAAAAGGAATAGTTTCACCAAATTACAACGAGAGTTCAGGTCACGTAACAGGGTAGACCTTAAAATGAAGGACAGACGTAAGTGAATAATATGAAATAAATAATCATCTTCAGAAATAACTTTGTCAAAGCAACAAAATAACTTGCGCTTCACAATGATGGTGAAACTTGGGAGAAATGTGGGGAATAAGTGGGTTGATGAAGGGACATGTCAAAATGCAGAGTTAGCAAGCCTGATTTATTAAATGCTCCATATGGTCTATATTAAAGGGCACTTCATTTAATGTAACAGACTTTTAAAATTCAATATTGGTGTACAATTTCTACTTAAAACATCAAAGGGACGTAAAAGCCCCTCATTTCATGAAACGACCCACCAGCTGATGTGGTGATATGAAGAGGTTTTGAAAATGTTGCCACCAAATTAACCTGATTCTAATAGGATTTGAGGTAGATAGCACGCCAAATGTATGTTTTCCTTTCAAGCCAATACACTAAGTGGAAACTGCTACAAATTGATTTACATTTTCTCCTAGCTGCCTTTCCCCCCAACATTTTTTTATCCTTTATTCGAGATGAGGAGAAAGAACATTAATATTATCTTATCACATCCTATAAAATTATTGGAGAGGATATTATTAGTTGAACAATGGCATGAGAACCTGCTTTATGGAAGCTATCCCACATCTTTGACAACTGGAGTGAAGCAGTCACATAGTGGGACAGATAATCAGGAAGAAGACTTGTCTTAAATGGCTGTCATTGCCCTTGTCTCTGGATCTTGATTCGTACAGCAGGATATGTAAGAGTCCATGAGTTAATGATACATCCATGCCCATCGGTGCTAACCATTCACACACTATTACCATTACCATTTATTAGTGTTTATAGGCCATTTAGGAAGGGGGAAGACAGTCCTGAGCCAATGCCAAAGGGCTGCTCTTTAGCATTGTCTTTTGGGCTGGTTAAATGCACCATTAAGCCTTTTAAAATTAGCTCTACCCGTCGGGGGCCGAAAACGAACGCGGTTTTCTGGCTGCCAATGGGCGCCACTTTGAAGAAACAATGCTCTGTCGAGGCCCACCAGTTTTCTCATCAATGAACATCAAAGATGAATGAGCCCTCACTGACAGCTTTGTTTTGACTTTGCTACCCACAAAGCCCTGCTCCATATCATCCTGGGCTGCTCCTCTGTGCTCCCCTAACAGGTGCTCCCGGCTCATCAATGCTCTGTTTGAGGGGATGCAGGGGGGCCCCTGGACTGCATCCGCCTTAATCTATCACACTATAAAACACTTTGAAAAACAAACGTTTGTTTGGCCAAAGTCAAAGCCCTGGAGGACGGCTAGCTCGTCCGTCTGTCAGGCCAGACTTTCTGCTCTTTATACCAGGGCTTTTGTCAGGGCTTCAGCCCTTCCTTCCCTGCTCGTTTGAACAGGACATTAAATGATACCCTGGAGGATCCGCTTCCCAGCCATTTCCCAGAAGAGTAACACCGGCCAATTGTCTGGATTATGACAACAGTGCCTGGAGGAGAGAAAAAAGACAACAAGCCAAGAAAAAAACACTGGCCTAATAAATAACACAGAGAGATCAAACCAAAATGATCTTTCAAGTTATTCTTTAGATGGGAAGCGTCGTAAGATGGTTAATTTTCAGAGCACTTTCTGTGCCAGACGGTGGGAAAACTTGAAATAGATAGGCCTAGCTACTTCATGGGAGATTAGAAATACTCCACTCAGGGATAGAAAGGCCTTCAGCCGAGGAGAGAGAGAGAGCCAGTGTTGAGCATTTTAATCTAAAGTTGTGGGAGATAAGATGCAATGGCAGATCAATATGTGCTTTATGGTGGCAGGTCCCCAAGACCTAGTCTTTCTGCGCCGGGGAGTATCCCACAGTGAGGGATGCATACTGACTCTGACTGCCTGCCCTATGGCTCCATTTCTGCATGCAGCCATTATCTACACTGTCTTCCACTGACACACAAACTGGCATATTTAACCCAAGCATAGCAAGAAACAGACCGGGATTATCTAAATGGGATCCTCAGAAATGTCTAAAGATAAATCTCCAGTTAAAATATTTGACATCAGCCCTGCCACCTTAGGGAGAAAATGATAACAGATATTCATGGGGGTGATTAGATAAAAAATGCAAAAACTATATTTTGATTGTGGGAGATGCATAGCAATGATATGTGTATTGTGTACATTTGTCATTGGTGTAGCTGTGGCAAAAGCAAGGTATGCAGGCAGTCAGGTTAACTTTATTTGTTCTCCTTCCCATAGCCAATGCATTCCATCATTTCAAATAATATCAGCTCTACTGTCTACATGAAACGCTTGATGACACCAACCTGTTGGAATATCTACCAATGCCTTTAAGAAGCTTTGGTGTGAAAGTGATTCACCTTGAACTGCTTTCATTTCCAGTATATAGGCTACATCCTTAGAAAGGTGCTATCTAGAACCTAATAGTGTAGAACACAATGTGCTATTGTGTTTTGAGGAGGCATTTCCGGAAACTATCATCCACATCAATTCAAAAGCATCTTTCCTCTCCATCCCATATTGCTGTGTGTATTATTGTTCTTCCGATTTCATCGGCTTGTAGCCTCTGAAGCTTTTGCCACTGCTATGTTCTAACAGGATAAAATTATTATAGAAAATAAGCTATTGTCAATCATTGCTTGACTTTATTCTGGGCAACAGTTCAAATACTACCAGGGTACCAAGCTAAGTCATCTCTGACCAGCATCCAGAACAACCTGTTAAGTAGAGCAGGAAATAAATATACATTTTTGCAAACAATACTGTACACAACAGCAGTGCTGGGGGTTTGGTAGGATTGGACAGGGTGTGTGGGGTTGGGGAATAACAGCCAAACTCACTGAGGAGGACTGGCAATCACTCCATTCAGTGCCTGCTGCCACACAGCTCATATTGTCACTTCCTGGTTTAAAGAAACCTTGAGCGGCTTCAAAGATCTTTTCAAAGCCTTAATCCTAATAGGTCGTGGTTTGTTCTGTCACATCAGAAGGGAGAGCGGGAGGTAGAGGGAATAATGTGTCAGGGACTTTCAAAGATTCTTAAGGGGAGAAGATTGGCAGAGGATTTTCGGTGCGGGAGGACTGAAATCTGAAATATCAGCCGGCAGAATGCCTGCTGTAATAGATATGAAATAGGTCTTCTCAACACCATGAAAGGCTGACATTTCCCCGAAAGTTTGTCATGAGAAGGCCCTTTATTCCCTCTCATCTATCAGTGTTTGTACTGCCACCTTGTCCACGGTGGAAATTCGCAAGTGTCACTCTTACACGTTAGAGCAGGATTGGACATTTTCAATTTTTTCTTTCTTTGAATGTTTTGAATTTATAGTAAGAGACCAATTCAGTCAGGGGCCATTTTAGAAAAGTGCTTTTCCACAGCACTCAAGTTAAGATTCAGCACCGAGCATCTGTTTCCTGGTTAGGAGGTTGACCCTGTGTAGCTACTACCAGTTTGATGACAATGCACGGTTTACTATGAGCCTTTACTGTATTTTATAGAGATGTATGAAGTAGGCCAAATAAATATTTATTTTCAATCAATCAAATGTATTTATAAAGCCCTTTTTACATCAGCAGATGTCACAAAGTGCTTATACAGAAACCCAGCCTAATATCCCAAACAGCAAGTAATGCAGTTGTAGAAGCACGTTGGCTAGGAAAAAGGCAGGAACCTAGAAACAAACCTAGAGAGGAACCAGGCTCTGAGGGGTAGCCAGTCCTCTTCTGGCTGTGCCGGGTGGAGATTATAAGAGTACATGGCCATTAAGGCAAGATAGTTCTTCAAGATGTTCAAACGTTCATAGATGACCAGCAGGGTCAAATAATAACCACAGTTGTTATAGAGGGTGCAACTGGTCAGCACCTCAGGAGTTGGCTTTTCATAGCAGAGCATTCAGAGGTCAAGACAGCAGGTGTGGAAAGAGAGAGAAATCGAGGGAGAGAGAGACAGAGAGGGGGGGAGAGTCGAAAAATAGCAGACGTGGTAGCACATCCGGTGAACAGGTCAGTTTCCCATAGCTGCAGGCAGAACAGTTTAAACTGGAGCAGCAGCACGACCAGGTGGACTGGGGACCGCCACCAGTCATCAGGCTAATTACTCCTGAGGCATGGTCCTAGGGCTCAGGTCCTCCGGGAGGGGAGGGAAAGAGTGAGAGAGAGATTCTTTCTCCTGTGTGTAACAATGCTGTAAGTAGGAGAAACATGTTTTATTAACCATGAATAACCATTAGTTACCCTCAGAAAATACTTCCATAAAAAAATATCATTATAACAATGACAATTACTTCCAAATGTGGGCATGGCAAAGCATGCAGTTACTGTGAGGCGTACTAGCCACTAGGAACAGAGCATGAGTATCTCTTGTGTGTTTACGCCTAACCTCTCTGGCATTTTATCTGTTGTTCAGTGCATCTCATGCATTTCTCCTGATACAATCAGGAGACAAAGAGACGGGGCCCATGTAGCAACACGGCACAAGTGTCTTGTTAATTAGCTGCCCATGGGAAAGCATCCATTGATTTCCTGTCAGCACATTTGGAAACATGGCTGTTTGTCTTTGCAATGGAGCATCGGACACCATTGATAACAGAGATAAAACAGATTTCACAGAGCAGCAAACAGCAGCACGACACGCCAGACACACATCTATCTACCTTCTCCCGTGGGAACCAACATATAACCGTGGCCTCTAATTGTGTGACATTTTGAGAAATAAAAGTTGTAAATAGAAGGTAGTAAACACAATTCACGACATGGACTGACTTTTCGAAGTCAAGTATAGTTCTGTATATTCACTTTGGTGAAGGTTAATGTTTGTAGACAGGTTTGATAGTGAACCAAGTGAAATCCCTCTAGTGCTTGTTATTTCACACCCCTGTGGTTGGACCAGGGCCAGTCACTGCACAGATAACACACATGGGAGAGAATAAACTTTGGTACTAGTAAAGAACTCGGCTAATGATCCCCCAACTCAGAATCCACACACTGGCTTTCCCTGGCAACTCAACAGGTCAGGATCCACACACTGGCTCTCCCTGGCAACTCAACAGGTCAGGATCCACACACTGGCACTCCCTGGCAACTCAACAGGTCAGGATCCACACACTGGCTCTCCCTGGCAACTCAACAGGTCAGGATCCACACACTGGCTCTCCCTGGCAACTCAACAGGTCAGGATCCACACACTGGCTCTCCCTGGCAACTCAACAGGTCAGGATCCACACACTGGCTCTCCCTGGCAACTCAACAGGTCAGGATCCACACACTGGCTCTCCCTGGCAACTCAACAGGTCAGGATCCACACACTGGCTCTCCCTGGCAACTCAAAAGTTCCGGTTCTCCTATGGATCTCTCATTACTGTTAGCTGTACAACACAGAGAGAAACACACACGGAGCAAAGTGAATGGATATAAAGACAGGGACTGAAACATTGAAATTCCACACATTATCTCTATGCTTTGAATGATACTCTATACTCAATGAAGGAAGCTGTTATCTGGAAGCATCAACAGGTACAGTAGAATCATCTCTGATCACGGTGCCAGATGGCTGTTGATCCAACCATACACAGTTAAAGACAGGCTCTGTTGCAAAGGGCAGTTGGCCACTGCAGGCATGGGCATTCACTGCCAATGATCCAATCACACATGGAGAGAGGAGCTGCACGTTTGTCAGGTATAGAGTCATGTGGAGGCTGGTGAATGGGCTGAGGTGGGAGGGTGGGGGCACTCACATAGCCAGGGTGATGCAGAGGACTGTCTCTAACTGAGAGGTCACTACAGCCCTGCCTCTCATGTGTATGCCACCCTTCCCTTACCACACATATCAGGGACAGGGTTGGCTTCTGGCACCATCAGCTAAACAGGGATATCATGAATGGGAACTACATGCCACTAGTCATGCAAAAAATTGCTTGTGGATTGAATGTCCCTTTACACGTCCTATTGTATGACTGTGTATACGATAACAATGGTAGATGGATAACATCATTAGGGATAAAGAAAAACTACCCCTTGAATAATGCTTACGGGAGCCTGTTTAAGCGGAGCATTCTCTCTCAAGCACTTTCCGGTATGTCAGATAGATGTCAGTCTTTTAAATGCAAGGCCATAGGTTTAATGATGTGTCTTTCATTTTAAATTCAAGAATGTTCTTATGCTACCCACACACTGATGTCTAAATGAATGGACACATGATTTCAGCTCCTTAACTGGTATACAGTAGAAACCATTCTATGTTGATCTTAACAGATAAAAGATTCTCATTCAGGAGGTAATTTTACATCTAAATGAATCCAATTAAATCATGGCCATTTCAATCTAAATTCTCCTCGCTTGTTGCTGTAAAGTAGACCACAAGTTAAATTGGAATCAGATTACGAAATGAAAAATACTGCAGAACTATTTTTCAGCATAGCATGGTATACATGATACAGACCCCTGCCATGCATAATCCACATTAATGGTTTAATTATCTTATTACTATTATACATTTCACCAGGGGTGCAACTTTCACTGGGGCAGGGGGTACATGCCCCCCCCCCCCCCCCCCATATTCAGAAATTGCATTTACAGCCCTCCCCCCATGTTTATCATTGGAATGTGATTCAAAATGGGACAACGGTGTACTTTAGGACCATGAGGACGCCTTCGAGCGGTCGGGTAGGCTGTTTGGAGTGTTTATCCGACTGGATAAAAAAATATAAAAAATGTATAGTTTTGTCCCCCCCCACTTCTAAAACCAAAGTTGCGGACCTGCATTTCACACCAGATTATCTCCAGAGATACAAGACGGTGTCCATATAGAGTTTTAATCAAGTGTTTGGTATGTTTCCATGAGCCGTTTATGTTAAACTCTGACTTATAATGCTCTTGTTTTAATTACTACAGAGTGTCTCATTAACCTTTTGGAAAATGTGCTCAAAAGCACCTATGCAATACAAACACTAGAGAAATAGATCACTATTCATCCACTGAAATAGGCTACTGAACTATGCTCAAACATATCACTGGAAATCTTATAGAAATATTAATTCTCACTTGTAAAGAACAGGAAGGCTATCTTACAGTAGCTTTGATAAATACTGTATCGTGCATATTTTCCCATACCAATCAAATATTATCAATAGATAAGAAAACCTTTCAAACATGTATCTGTTTATAAAATGTTGATGAAGTGACGGTAGGTCTAAAGCAGTGTTTTGCATTCATCAAATAGATAAATGGATAGATAAATAGGCCTAATAAATAAATACTGCAGGTTACTCAAGGGCACCACGACGCCCCCTGGTGGTAGAGCATTGGAATTAGATGGAGAATAAACATTTTAGACTTAGCTGTTGCAAAGGGAGCTTGTTCTTTATATTGTCGGCCAACCCTGCATGCTCCATCACCATCCCACTGCATTCATGACCTGAAATGAATTAATATGTTAAACCTTTTTTTAAAGTAATTCATTTGTAATTCAATTATTTAAGGATAATAATTGCATCGTAGGCTGTAGGAGGCCCATAGGCTAGCCTACTGTAAAATCCATTTCTGAAACTCGACCCGTTTTCTATTCAGGCACAAATGCATGTGAACTCATTTTCATCTTCACACAGTATCACGTTTCATAGCTCTATCTGAAGAAGTTGTGGGTGGTCTCTCACAGCTAAAGTATTTTTCCGGTAACAAGCCTTAGCCTTCTATCTAGACCTATGGATCTGTCCCCTTTGAAGTTTATGAGGGATGGAATGTTCAGCAATCCCATAGTAGGCCGATATTTATATTCCAAATGACATTGTCAATGATTAATTGTGTCATTATCCTCAACACCTCAATATGTTTTAATGGGATACATTAGCTTTTAAATGGCACTTACGTGTACAAAAAGGAAAACCATAACCATACAAGGAGAAAAGTATTTCCAAGCACTTTGTAAGAATAATTTAGAGCAGACGAACCAGTGCTTTTCAGAACTTGGATTGGATTCAGTCAGGCTGTCTTGACAATATAAAAACATTTGTTGGGTTATAGTGCCACCTTCTGTTTAGCATGTTAACTGCACCTTAATTTATTCATTTTTTGTTTTGTGAGCCTTAACGATTGTAAAAAAATATATATACCTTTTTAAAAGGATAAGATTTTCTGATGAATTGTAATTGTATTACTACAGATGTATAAGGAAAAACATTACAAATAACCCCAGTCCCTTTTGTTAAGATATTGTAGATGCCATTCTTTAGTCTTGTGATAACCAGTAACCTGCTCTTGATGAGTGGAGATTTTCCAAAACAACATGGTAATGATGGTTGCAGTAATTAGAGGGGTGGATGATGCCCATCTCCAATAAGTGTGTGTGTGTGTGTGTGTGTGTGTGTGTGTGTGTGTGTGTGTGTGTGTGTGTGTGTGTGTGTGTGTGTGTGTGTGTGTGTGTGTGTGTGTGTGTGTGTGTGTGTGTGTGTGTGTGTGTGTGTGTGTGTGTGTGTGTGTGTGTGTGTGTGTGTGTGTGTGTGTGTGTGTGTGTGTGTGTGTTACATTCATCACTCCAAACAACAGGGTTTGTGTAATCAACATCTGTTGTGACAGGCAACCTCCCCTTTTCTTAGAATGGTCCACTTCAGATAATGAGTGTCATACCAAACTCATAGCCCATGGCTGATTACACTCCTCCTCTTTGACCTCCACACTCCATCCCCTCCGTTCCATCTCCTGACATTCAATGGATGTATTGAGACTCGAAGGAAACCTTGGGAAGGAAAGATGGTCACAAGTACAAGTTGTCCCACAATATAGCGCTTCAGGTACATCGAAGTGACTGTGCTAGAGAAATAAAGACGACCAACCTCGCGTTGACCTTCTACAGTGTGAACATTACATTTCCTGCTTGCCTTGATATGGTATCTGCAGCAGACATCTACTGCAATTGTTGCGAAAATAGGCGAGGTTGAAAGATATTACGTGTTTGTATGTGACAAAAGATCTACAATAAAAGCACATAGTAAAACAGGAGTAGCTTATGTTGCATTACTCAATGGTCCTACTGTATGCTCTGCAGAGCATGTGTTGCGCTGCCTGGCAACAGTGGTCCAGGGCTGAGGAAACTACAGGCTACATGAGATGTCTTTGCTATGCTCTGCAGTTTTGCAGTTCATTCGTAACTTTGTTAAGGTCCTTTCAGTGACATTTGCACTTCAGGATTCTGGTCCGTCAGTCATGTGAGGCCAATGCCTAATCTATGCCCTTGACAAAGCCTTGAGAAAGTGCCTACTGCCTAGAGTACATTAATTACTTCATCCTTTTTCCATCCGCAAATGGATTAATAATATCAACAGTGTCTGTTTGGCCTACTGAATAGGCTCTTTGTCTCATTTATCTTTCATTTCAGAGTGAAGGTCTTGCATTTTCAATGTCTGCACGACTGGGAAATTGGATTCCTATTCCCCCACAGTGCATAGGTAAAACCTGTCATGGCCTTTTCAGGGCATTTGTCATTCAAATGTTTCTACATTTTCTCCTCTCAGAGGTCACATATTTTGTTAGAACAAATGAATTAGACATTTTATATTTGTGTTCTAACTCCAAGGAGACACAAACAGAAAAGGTTGAATGAGGAGCCTTTGCCTTATGCGCCACCTCCTGGCCATTTCGGGAATCTTTTCCCAACCTTGTGATCTCAGCTTTGAGCAAATCAGTTCATCCATAATGACAAATAGGCATTAAACTCCGATTCTACCTCATTTAGCTATTGCATTGTGAGGCGTCTCCCATATTTGAAAATACAACCTTAGCGTAGCTGTCTGTATAAGGGATTGTGTGATTGCACTGAATTTAAATGTCAGTTTTGATATTCATTCTTATTTTGAAAATTTGAATCCAATGCACTCTACGCCCATTTCTTCCTGAATGTTAATTAGCAACAATGCTTATCATTTTTAAAAACTCAATTAAAATCTCATACTGTACCCCACCTAAAGCAGCATAACCTTTGGCTCACTTTAACTACAGGAGGCCTGTCTTCTATTAAACCACGTCTTGGCAGGGAGGAGAAATAAAGCAGTGTTCCCACTGGGCACAGACATCAATTCAACGTCTATTCCATGTTGGTTCAACATCATTTCATTCAAATGACGTGGTAACAACATTGATTCAACCAGTGTGTGTCCAGTGGGTTGTAACACTTTGACCTTTGTCTGTGCCAGTCTTGTATTATGCCAAGTGGGGGAACAACAGTCTCCAATTGAATCAGGCCATCCTCGCTCTCCTGTATTGCTGCGTTCTGTAGGGTCACTTGGATGGCCAGATCAGATGTGTCCGTAAGACCTACTGAGTCATGACATAGGCTACAGTAGGTCAGAGGCATACCACTAATGCATGCATCACAGGTGTAATCATTCTGAAATATGCCAACTCAGAGTAGGCCTAAAATACAATGGAGACATCTCCTGTAGAAAAATAAACGTGGCCTACTCAGATACTGCTTGGGTGTTGCTTGGAGTTGCACTATAGTGCTCCTTCATCAACTCTTTCACCAAATGTACATTTCACATAGGGAAGAACTCAATTGCACACTCCTCATGTCCTCTCTCCTTGTCAAAACCTATTGGAGGAGAAGGTCGGGAGGTGAAGAGAGGAGAGGAGAGAAGAGAGAGGATGCGAGGAGAATGCAATTGAGATCTTTCCATAATTTAGGCTTGGGGTGTGTTCAAATCGCTTGAACGTTTGCTACGTTTCGAAATGGTTTGTACTGGACAACAGGTTTTCACTGAATGTTCTTGAACAGACAGGTACATTTCCTTCATTTGGTGTCTGTGTCAGGGTGTGGCTCGAAGCAATGCCTGAAGAATTTAAAGGACAACGGTGCATTTTAAACCCACAACCCAACCGTCCCCGTTTTTCAAATGGTCATTCAGTACAGCACCGTTTCCGTTCAATTGAACGTTCTATTTCGTTTGTATGTAATGAACGCAGCCCTGGCACATTCTCCCATTGAAATGCGAGCGTGCCCAGCCAACCTGACAATTATTTGATTTGTTTTGTTGAATAAGTATACACAATCTACCATTGAATTAAATACTCTGATCACCTCTTTTGATATACATTAACGTAAAGAATATCAATTTACAATTACTCGTATTTTGTTTCTTAGCTTCTCTCTCTAGGGAGGGCAAAAACTCTGCCGCAGAGTTTCATTTGCGCGAGAGTTTCGTGACGTTTACTCTCAATGGAGAGGTGAACGGTGGTATATTTTCTTTTCACATTGTTTGAATTTAATGCTCAGCATTTTCTTATCGAGTGATGGTTAAAAACAGATATAACAATGTAAATGAGAAACATTGCATTATATGCGAAAAGGACATTAGTGTTAACATGTCTATTTCCTGACTCGCCATTAACAGGAGAGGGTCATGATGTTTGTGCCTCTGTAGCCTTCTCGCTCATTATTATTCACGATGCATCATGATTATCCATAATCATGAAAGCATCCACATTCATGTAAACGTTTCCAGAAACATCGTCTATTCTTAATTACAATAAAAGTGATTGAAAAATGGACCAAGACATTATTCACCATTCAGTTACTATTGGGAGAAATATGATGCAAAACACAACCAAAACCAACTAAATATTCATCCTACACGATTGTAGAGTCACAACTTAAACGTTGTCATTGTGTGCAAGAACTATGGGACAAACTACTAAACTTTTGACTACTTTAAAACACTGTAAGTGAATTCGTCTGAACGTGAAACACGTGTCTTCATCATTGCTTTGCACAAAAAGGGCTTCACAAGCAAGGATATTGCTGCCAGTAAGATTGCACCTAAATCAACCACTTATCGGATCATCAAAAACTTCAAAGAGAGAGGTTCAATTGTTGTGAAGAAGGCTTCAGGGCGCCCAAGACAGTCCAGCAAGCACCATAACCGTCGCCTAAAGTTGATTCAGCTGCGGGATCTGGGCACCACCAGTACAGATCTTGCTCAGGAATGGCAGCAGGCAGGCGTGAGTGCATCTGCACTCACAGTGAGGCGAAGACTTTTGGAGGATGTCCTGGTGTCAAGAAGGGCAGTAAAGAAGCCACTTCTCTCCAGGAAAAACATCAGGGACAGACTGATATTCTGCAAAAGGTACAGGGATTGGACTGCTGAGGCCTGGGGTAAAGTCATTCTCTCTGACTCCCCTTTCCTATTGTTTGGGGCATCAGGGAAAAAAACTTGTCAGGAGAAGACAAGGTGAGCACTACCATCAGTCCTGTGTCATGCCAACAGTAAAGCATCCTGAGGCCATTCATGTGTGGGGTAGCTTCTCAGCCAAGAGAGTGGGCTCACTCACAATTTTGCCTAAGAACACAGCCATGAATAAAGAATGGTACCAACACATCCTCCGAGAGCAACTTCTCCCAACCATCCAGGAACAGTTTGGTGACGAACAATGCCTTTTCCAGCATGATGGAGCAGCTTGCCATAAGGTAAAAGTTATAACTATAAGTGGCTTGGGGAACAAAACATCGATATTTTGGGTCCATGGCCAGGAAACTCCCCAGACCTTAATCCCATTGAGAACTTGTGGTCAATCCTCAAGAGGCAGGTGGACAAACAAAAAATCCCACAAATTCTGACAAACTCCAAGCATTGATTATGCAAGAATGGGCTGCCATCAGTCAGGATGTGGCCCAGAAGTTAATTGACAGCATGCCAGGGCAGATTGCAGAGGGCTTGAAAAAGAAGGGTCAACACTGCAAATATTGACTCTTTACATCAACTTCATGTAATTGTCAATAAAAACCTTTGACACTTATGAAATGCTTGTAATTATCCTTCAGTATTCCATAGTAACTTCTGACAAAAATATCTAAAGACACTGAAGCAGCAAACTATGCGGAAATTAAACTTTTGGCCACGACTGTACATTCATTTCAATAGATTAGGAAAGTATAACTGTCGAAAAAGCGTCACCCTCAGATGTTGCTTGGGTGTGGAAAGGTGACAATACATATGTGATGAAATGTTTCGAGATAATAATATGTTTGTGATGGTGATACATATATTTAACAAGATATAATATATATTTACACATATTTATATTTTTTGACGTATTGTTAAGACAGGTACATTACGAGAAGGTAATTCATACACACTCATTACTGAATCCATACACTTACACGCACACACTCCCTCACACCTTTGCTGCTGCTAAAATGAGTATTGATTAGATTCATTACTACTATTACGCTGCTGTTCATTGATTATTGATTTCCATTACCCATTAGTATCGATGTGTTTATCCTTCTACTGGTCACTATTACTCCTACTTGCATGTATTTATTACTATTAGTATATTACCATAAGTATTTCTATATTCCTGCGACCAGTCACTTTCAACCCGGTGTACATGTATATCCTACATATACTATGTATATCCTACAACAAGTCACTTTTTTATGTATAAACTTACCTCAACCACTCCAGTACCCCTGTACATTGAATAAAGTACTGGCACTGATATGTTTGCATTCTCATGTTTCTTTAACTTATATTGTACTTGTGTTTTTTTATTCAATTTTTTATTATTATTATTATTATTATCACTGCATTGTTGGGAAACAACTCTCAAGTAAAAATGTCACTGTACTGTTTTACACCTGTTGTATCATGTGTATGTGGAAAATAAAACTTGGAAACTTGAAACTAGCAGGAGCTTAAGCAGCAGTACCTAAAATAAACACCAGGTGATACTTTGGAGTTGACTTACCATTCATAGATCATTTTCTGTAAGGTGACATATCTAATATGTATCTAACTTGTATTTAAATTCTCTTTCGGACTGGGGGTCCTCCAATGTTTTGGGGGCATCTAAAGCTCATTTCCTGCATTTCTACACAATCTAATATGACCCATGGCCCGTCTAGCTGTCTTTATTTAGAACAACAAAAAGTCAGCAAAAATGCCCACAGTCATCAAGCTAGGTAAGGGATCAGTATTGCATTTGTTTAAGTGATTGATAAGACTGAACTAGATCAAAGGTAATTCAATAATAAATATTGTGTTACACCTTTAACCAATAGCCTAACATATGAACAACTCTTATAAATAAAGTACAAATATTTTACTTTTGATTGGCTTTTTATTAAGACATCCTCTATATCTAATTTCAGCCAGACCGCCCAGGCAACCCGAGCCACCTTCAAGCCGACACCCACCTATCTAGCTAATAACTCAACTCTCTCCCCAACACAACTTTCCTTCCTATCTTTTCTTTTTTTATATCTCAAGGGAAAGGTTTGGAAAACAAAAGTTTAAACAAAACCCACATACACCTACACATTAGCACACAGAAACAGTACACCCTCCATATAATTCATATCATAGGCCTAATAATACTGTAGAGCTCTTTTAACTTGATAACAGTCTCCAGATTCGTCCTTCGGACTGCCAGATGGTGAAGCATGATTCATCACTCCAGAGAACGCGTTTCCACTGCTCCAGATTCCAATGGTGGAAATCTTTACACCACTCCAGCCGACGCTTGGCATTACGCATGGTGATCTTAGGCTTGTGTACAGCTGCTCAGCCATGCAAACCCATTTCAGGAAGCTCCCAATTAACAGGTCTTGTGCTGACACTGCTTCCAGAGGCAGTTTGGAACTCGGTAGTGAGTGTTGCAACAGAGGACAGATTATTATGCACTACGCGCTTCAGCACTCGGCGGTCCCGTTCTGTGAGCTTAGGTGGCCTACCACTTCATGACTGAGCCGGTGTTGCTCATAGATGTTTCCACTCAACAATAACAGCACTTACAGTTGACCGGGGAAGCTCTAGCAGGGCAGAATTTTTACGAACTGACTTGTTGGAAAGGTGGCATCCTATGACAGTGCCACCCTGAAAGTCCCTGAGCTCTTCAGTACTTTAGTTCACTATTTCTATTTTTACTTTTACTTCACTACATTCCTAAAGAAAATAATATACTTTTTACTCCATACATTTTCACTGACACCCAAAAGTACTTGCTGCATTTTCACAGGAAAATGGTCCAATTCACACACTTAAGAGAACATCCCTGGTCATTCCTACTACCTCTGACATGGCGGACATTGTTTTTAAATTATGTCAGAGTGTTGGAGTGTGCCCCTGGCTATCCATCAATAAAAAAAACTGGAGAATTGTGCTGTCTGGTTTTCTTAATATAAGGAATTTTAAATTATTTATACTTTAACTTTTAATACTTCATTATATTTGAGCAATTGCATTTACTTTTGATACTTAAGTATATTTAAAACCAAATATTTGGACTTTTACTCAGTAGTATTTTACTGGGTGACTTTCACTTTTACTTGAGTCATTTTCTATAAATGTATCTTTACTTTTACACAAGTATGACAATTGAGCAGTGGCGATTTTAGCAGGTAAATCTTGGTGGGGCAAACTCAACATTTTTTATATATTTTTTATGCCTGCCAGCAAAGCCACTACACAACACAACACTAAACAATACATTAATTGCACTATAACAATGACAAATGGTGCCCACAAACTGTTAGGGCCTACATAAAGCTGTCCTGACAGCAGAGCTTTCTTTTCAGCACCATGGAGTGAATCCTTACCACCGCTACACCTGGCTATCAGCAGAGCCTTGTCTGGCAGCGAAACAGTTCATTCAGCCTCATTTACTGCCTTTAAAAAAAACATAGCTGATATGGCTGACTTGCTTAAACAAATGTGGTTTCTACTGACAATTGAGATGTACAAACTATGGCATAAGGGAACGATGAGGGGATAAGAGGCAATCCATAATTTCGATAAGGACATTAATGAGCAAGCTAAGACGTGCGTAGTCAATATAAGTATTTGTTCAGCACTTTTGCTTATGTACATAGGGAGAATTCAGAACATGGGCCGTTCTTACAGTATCCTCCTTGTACACCAAGTAAGAACTGTAGGATAAATAAAGGGGGCATATAAGCAGACAATGAAAGCTCTTACAATATTCGATGGTGACATTTCTCTAAAACAGGCTATAGGCTACATGTGCACCACCATGTCAGAACAGTAGGTTAAGTTATGAGGGAGAAAGGGACCAAAGTATTAAGGTGAGGCACATGGGCTATTAACAGCTTACTATACATTATACAATGGGTAGGTCTGAATGTTGATTGGTTAAAACTGAATTCCAGACAGTGTTTATTTAAGCAATAAGACCCTAGGGGGTGTGGTATATGGCCAATATACAACAGCTAAGGGTTGCTCTTATGCACGATGCGATGCGGAGTGCCTGGATACAGCCCTTAGTCGTGGTATATTGGCCATATATCACAATCCCCTGAGGTGCCTTTTTGCTATTATAAACTGGTTACCAATGTAATTACAGCAGTAAAAATACAGGTTTTGTCATACCGTGGTATATGGTCTGATATACCATGACTGTCAGACAATCAGCATTCAGGGCTCAAACCACCAAGATTATAATCCACAAATTACCACCGGCTAAATCTATGAAATTAAAATGCCTATTTATTCTGTTACATCTGACTGTGCAATCCACTGTCTCATCAGCCCAGCCAGGCAATTTATAAACTTGATATCCACTATAAAAAAGCATCTAGACATTATCTCATTATCTAGACATTTCTAGACATTTAGTTTAGACTAGCATTTAGTTTTCAACAGCGGAGATTTGTATAAATGTTGCTGTCTGTCTCTGGCATTTGCAACATTGTTTCAATATTCAAATTCGATCTCCAGCTGTCCCATAGTAATGGATGTCTGGAGTCGGGACGAGACAGGCAGGCAGCGTTTCTCAGCCAGTTGAAATCATGAATCAGCTGGCATGATTTTTATGGATATATACAGTACCAGTCAAAAGTTTTAGATCAACTACTCATTCAAGGGTTTTTCTTAAATTTTTTACTACTTTCTACATTGTAGAATAATAAGAGTGTGCAAAGCTGTCATCAAGGCAAAGGGTGGCTATTTGAAGAATCTCAAATATAACATATATTTGATTTGTTTAACACTTTTTTGAATACTACATGATTCCATATGTGTTATTTCATAGTTTTGATGTCTTCCCTATTATTCTACAATGTAGAAAATAGTACAAATAAAGAAAATCCTTGAATGAGTAGGTGTTCTAAAACTTTTGTCCGGTAGTGTACAAAGAAATGTAAATTGAAGGTAAAGGTCAAACGAAACGAAGTGCAAGTAGTTTGCTGCCTTTCCAGCTTCAGTTTGAAGTGATTGTGTTAGCTGTGTTGTTGGCTAGCTCCTCTGAACAATAGTGTGTCCTGACGAGAGAGCACATTTCCCATGACAGGCGAAAACGCGCCTCTCTAGCTCATTGTTATGGATGTGTCCAAATAAATGTCAGTAGAAAACAGCTTAAACAAATGCAAATGCAGCTATTGTTGTTATTCTGGCTGCACTGTTTGACATGACAGTGAGTTATCCGTAGTTGGCTAGCTAGCAAGCAAGGGATAAGAACGTTGCCAGCTCGTTAAGAACGAACGACTGGGTTGCGTCCATAGATACAGAACAAAAAGACTGAACGACTGGGTCGAGTCTCTGGCAACGAACCCGATAGAACGAATGACCAGCCGGCTTGGGTAGCAACCCTAGATTTGTGTCGGGACTATATGTTGTGGAAGGATGAAATAGTGTGAATAAATAAACCAAAATAACGTTTTTAATGAAAATATGTAAATAATTTGTATTTATATATCGGTAAGCCGGTGTATTAAAGTGAAAATGTCCTGCTTCTCGGGCATTATCACTTAAATATACACTTAGTATTAATTTCTTAGCCACAGTATACATATCTCCCTGGCATATTACATAATTTATGCAGCAGCATACAATACATTTTTGGTGCGCCGGTCCTTCTTGTGGACACATTTTGTCATCGAACTTTGTCATCAAAGTTTGTCATTCTCCGGATTTATGTTGCTTTCAAGACAACTGGGAACTCGGAAAAAAAGGTTGAATCACGACGTCACTGATCTTCAGGTCGGAACTCTAGAAAGAGGCCCAGGCTCCTGACTTGGAATTTCCCGAGTTGGATGACCGTTCAAAATATGTTCCCAGTCGGAGTTCCCAGTTGTCTTGAACTCACTGAAGTCTGCGATTTCCCAGTTCCGAGTTTCCAGCAGAAGTCATGCTGGATTGACAGCATGGCCAATGTATTCAACCTTTTCTGGCCCATGATGTTGCATGTGAATGTTTATCCCTTTCAGCTTGGAAAATTGACTTTTACACCCAGACTTGGGACCAATCACCCTCTCCACTGAATAGCACAGGCTAGTTATTGCTTGTCTTACTTGCTAGCTAATATTTTGAAATTATGATGTTGACATGATCAGTCCAATCAAAGCTATGGGAATATATAACTACCGTGATTTGACATTCTTTTATCTGTGGCCAATGGCCTTTGAGCCTTCTTGGATGGGCTCTTCTAATGTAAATCTATGGCAGCAACCAAGGGGGCTTGAACTTTATAGCTCTCCCTGTAGATTTTGTGGTGACTAGTGTCCCCATCAATGACAGAACACTGAGCCAATCACAGTGCAACTAGAGAACATTACCAACCCCTACCCTCTACATTTGCTGCTGGCTGCCCCACCACCACTACAGAAACCACTGAGCCAGGCTGAAACACCTGTATTTTGGAGTTGCCTAACTCAAGAAAATAAAAAAGAGACCATGTTTGTATGCAGCTTTATTAACTGACAGGTATTAATGCCAAAATAACATGTATACATTTTTTTTGCTAAACAGGTGGAGCTCAAAACTGGTGGTGCTCTGCACCATCTGCCCTGAATGACGGTTCGCCACTGCAATATTTGTATTTTTTTACACCACTGATTTCCAGCACCTGTTTGTAGACATTTGGCATGATACGACTAAAGTACACAACAAATATTTACTTAATTGTAGTCTTTTTAGATTCAGGGGTTAGAATAAGTCTTACATGACATTAAAATGGTTTGCCTTTAGCGAGTGCATATGATAAGACATTCTTAATGGATACACCTGGTGAAATATAGGTTAAAGGGTGCATATACTGTATAAATCAAATCAAATCAAATTTTATTTGTCACATACACATGGTTAGCAGATGTTAATGCGAGTGTAGCGAAATGCTTGTGCTTCTAGTTCCGACAATGGAGTGATAACCAACAAGTAATCTAACTAACAATTCCAAAACTACTGTCTTATACACAGTGTAAGGGGATAAAGAATATGTACATAAGGATATATGAATGAGTGATGGTACAGAGCAGCATACAGTAGATGGTATCGGGTACAGTATATACATATGAGTATGTAGACAAAGTAAACAAAGTGGCATAGTTAAAGTGGCTAGTGATACATGTATTACATAAGTATGCAGTCGATGATGTAGAGTACAGTATATACGTATGCATATGAGATGAATAATGTAGGGTAAGTACATTATATAAGGTAGCATTGTTTAAAGTGGCTAGTGATATATTTACATCATTTCCCATCAATTCCCATTATTAAAGTGGCTGGAGTTGGGTCAGTGTCAATGACAGTGTGTTGGCAGCAGCCACTCAATGTTAGTGGTGGCTGTTTAACAGTCTGATGGCCTTGAGATAGAAGCTGTTTTTCAGTCTCTCGGTCCCAGCTTTGATGCTCCTGTACTGACCTCGCCTTCTGGATGATAGCGGGGTGAACAGGCAGTGGTTCGGGTGGTTGATGTCCTTGATGATCTTTATGGCCTTCCTGTAACATCGGGTGGTGTAGGTGTCCTGGAGCGCAGGTAGTTTGCCCCCGGTGATGCGTTGTGCAGACCTCACTACCCTCTGGAGAGCCTTACGGTTGAGGGCAGAGCAGTTGCCGTACCAGGCGGTGATACAGCCCGCCAGGATGCTCTCGATTGTGCATCTGTAGAAGTTTGTGAGTGCTTTTGGTGACAAGCCGAATTTCTTCAGCCTCCTGAGGTTGAAGAGGCGCTGCTGCGCCTTCTTCACGACGCTGTCAGTGTGAGTGGACCAATTCAGTTTGTCTATGATGTGTATGCCGAGGAACTTAAAACTTGCTACCCTCTCCACTACTGTTCCATCGATGTGGATAGGGGGGTGTTCCCTCTACTGTTTCCTGAAGTCCACAATCATCTCCTTAGTTTTGTTGACGTTGAGTGTGAGGTTATTTTCCTGACACCACACTCCGAGGCCCCTCACCTCCTCCCTGTAGGCCGTCTCGTCGTTGTTGGTAATCAAGCCTACCACTGTTGTGTCGTCCGCAAACTTGATGATTGAGTTGGAGGCGTGCATGGACACGCAGTCGTGGGTGAACAAGGAGTACAGGAGAGGGCTCAGAACGCACCCTTGTGGGGCCCCCGTGTTGAGGATCAGCGGGGAGGAGATGTTGCCTACCCTCACCACCTGGGGGCGGCCCGTCAGGAAGTCCAGTACCCAGTTGCACAGGGCGGGGTCGAGACCCAGGGTCTCGAGCTTGATGACGAGCTTGGAGGGTACTATGGTGTTGAATGCCGAGCTGTAGTCGATGAAAAGCATTCTCACATAGGTATTCCTCTTGTCCAGGTGGGTTAGGGCAGTGTGCAGTGTGGTTGAGATTGCATCGTCTGTGGACCTATTTGGGCGGTAAGCAAATTGGAGTGGGTCTAGGGTATCAGGTAGGGTGGAGGTGATATGGTTCTTGACTAGTCTCTCAAAGCACTTCATGATGACGGAAGTGAGTGCTACGGGGCGGTAGTCGTTTAGCTCAGTTACCTTAGGTTTCTTGGGAACAGGAACAATGGTGGCCCTCTTGAAGCATGTGGGAACAGCAGACTGGTATAGGGATTGATTGAATATGTCCGTAAACACACCGGCCAGCTGGTCTGCGCATGCTCTGAGGGCGTGGCTGGGGATGCCGTCTGGGCCTGCAGCCTTGCGAGGGTTAACACGTTTAATTGTCTTACTCACCTCGGCTGCAGTGAAGGAGAGACCGCATGTTTTCGTTGCAGGCCGTGTCAGTGGCACTGTATTGTCCTCAAAGCGGGCAAAAAAGTTATTTAGTCTGCCTGGGAGCAAGACATCCTGGTCCGTGACTGGGCTGGGTTTCTTCTTGTAGTCCGTGATTGACTGTAGACCCTGCCACATGCCTCTTGTGTCTGAGCCGTTGAATTGAGATTCCACTTTGTCTCTGTACTGACGCTTAGCTTGTTTAATAGCCTTGCGGAGGGAATAGCTGCACTGTTTGTATTCAGTCATGTTGCCAGACACCTTGCCCTGATTAAAAGCAGTGGTTCGCGCTTTCAGTTTCACGCGAAAGCTGCCATCAATCCACGGTTTCTGGTTAGAGAATGTTTTTATCGTTGCTATGGGAACGACATCTTCGATGCACGTTCTAATGAACTCGCACACCGAATCAGCGTATTCGTCAATGTTGTTGTCTGACGCAATACGAAACATATTCCAGTCCACGTGCTGGAAGCAGTCTTGGAGTGTGGAGTCAGCTTGGTCTGACCAGCGTTGGACAGACCTCAGAGTGGGAGCCTCTTTTTTAAATTTCTGCCTGGAGGCAGGGATCAACAAAATGGGGGGCATGTTCTGATTGGAGACATCATTTCATGGAACTGTTCCATCAGACAATGACTTCCCATCAGAATATGCAACCCCCTGTGTGTTCTGATGACATTATTCCATCAAACGACAGGCATGCGCCTCCTCATAAACCATGACTCCCATCTTTCTAACATTGTAGCCTACACACGCTAGTTGTTTTAGTTAGTCAATATGGTTTGTATCTCGTATTTATTTAGTATGCATAAGAAGTGTACTTGCATGCAGTGTTGTAGATTCAAGTCCAATTCACTGTACTCTTTGGCTGTGTTTTGACAGGCAGCCCAATTCTAATATTTTTTTCACTAATTAGTATGTTGACCAATCCGATCTGAAAAATAAAAATACCAATTAGTGGAAAAATGATCAGAATTGGTCTGCCTGTCTAAATATAGCCTAATTTGCTATATTGGTGGTAAGTGCCCTGAAGATTAGGCTGTCTATTAATTTGAGAGTGGTGCATTTCTCCAAACCTCATCACTTGCCTCAGTTAAGTTTACCAAACAAAGTGGAGAGGTCAGGGGTGTAGTCATTACTTCTTGCAATGGAAACTGTTTACTGTTTAAGAACCAAACAGAAAAAATGGGGAGGGACCTACCTGAATTTGTCCAATAAAAACTTGTTTTCCTTGCAAAACGTTACCAGTTTGGAGAAAATCATTTCTGTTGCAAAACATTTTCAGTTTGGTTAAAATGGTTTCTGTTGCGAAACAGAATCAGCGTGATTAATATAGGCTGTCGAAACTACAGAATATGTCTTTTATAATCATATCAGAGCAGGGCTGCCAACCTTTGAATAAACCTTGGAGTGAGATTTGCAATGTGAATTTCATTGCCCCCTGGCACAAATTCTAGATGGGATCTGGGGGTCCTCCCGCAGAAAAATGTTTTAAAGCAAATTTCCTTTAATTCTACATATGTTGACATGGCTTGGGCTTATGACCAGGGTGGAAAATAAAAATATATATTCTTCTCTTTATGTTTCCCAAGTCCTGGTTGTTTGAAAATGTTCTTGTTATAACAGCAGAAAGCATCCGAGCAAGCGAAACAGCGCCCCTCTGTCTCTCTAAGTGTAGGCCATCTATCTGATACTGTCTGGTCCAAACGAGTATGACATTGGTTTTTATTTTATTTATCTGTTTTTTAACCTTTATTTAACTAAGCAAGTCGGTTAAGAACAAATTCTTATTTACAATGACAGCCTACACCGGCTGTCTGTTACATGCCATATGCGTCGTGGACTTCATCGGACAGAGGTTGCTGTCCGGTTTTGTGATAAAATAAAAGTGTGGTTGAATGTATTTTTCCACTGTCTTCTTGTTGTCCTCGGCCTTTAGGCCAATATATCACGGTCACAATTAATAGCAAACAACGCACCACTCCTGGTAGGTATGTCTGCTTCCTTTTCGTTGTCACCGCCTAAATGCCAATCACCAAACGAGGGGGCCAAAGCAAGTGTGGAATAAATCAACTTTAGTACATGCTGTCAAAATGCAGCATTCTGCAATAGGGACGGGAGTAACAGCAACCAAATTTGGTTGACAACATTAAGCATAAAACAGCGCTACCATGCTGCTATTTTTACAGTTTTATAAACTCAGAGGGGAACGTTCTCTCGCTCCAAAGTTAACGCACTGACTTATTAGAAAAAGCAGTGCTTTTCAATGCGTGAGATATAAGAAGTGTGGTGTGTGAGAAGAGGGTCAAATACGTGTTTCAAGGCCAATGCGTGAGAGTTGGTAGCTCTCAAAGACAGTGGCACTATTACGTTTGTGTGAAATTGTAAGCATGGGGCAAGCGCTTGAGCACTTGCTGGCTACGTACTACAGGGGGCGTGGCCACGTTAGGAGCTGCGCTTCCGTGTTTACACACTCACGAAAAAGGAGGGGACTAGCGGCGCAAAGTATGCTCGCGGAGCAAGCGTAGAGCGGTGGTGAGGAAAGTGGCGGTGTCACAGCATAGGCTCACTATATGGTAAAGAAGAGGTAACTTATTCTAGGTTTCAAAATTGCGTTTTACAGCGGAATGTTCACTCGAAGGGGCCATGGAGACGTCAAGAAATCTACACAGAAAGTTCTGGACCCAAAGAAGGATGTATTGACCCGACTGAAGCACCTCCGGTCACTGTTAGGTGAGTGACATGTCATCGAGCTTTGATGCAGCACCAGTGACTCGCTCGATTATTGATGGTGCCTGCCTCCTAGTAAGCTAGCTAGCTAACCTTTGAGTCCAATGTTTTTTTTTTTACCACGTCGAATATATGTGGTATCATGCTAACCTATATGATAAACGTGGAGCTGGCTAACGTTAGCTAGCTAAGCCAAGCCATCCTTTGTGGTTAGCGCGTCTGTCTAACGTTCGTTTGCAAGCCACCAGTAGTGTCATTGTAGAACGGTTAGCCAGAGCTAGCTGATTAGCATGCCAGTCAGCAGCAGGCAGGTTACAAAAACCTAGCTTTGAGTTAACAAGGTGCTTCGCTTCACGTCCTAGGTACTAACTAGATGGACCGTTTTGTTTGCAAGTTGGCTGTTTGCTTACTAGCTATCAACCTCTAGTCCTTCAAGGGCTTGTTAGCTAACCTAGCAATTGGCACTTTCTAGCTTGCTAAACTCTATGAAATGTATATTGCTAGGCTAGCTAGCATTAACAAAAGAGCCATTCAGTAACGTTAGCCAACATTTGGAGATGACATCTGAACAGAATGCACATGACACTTTGTTGAAACATGTAACTAGGTAGCTAGTTTGCTAGTCCCACAAATTAGATTAGCCTTTGGGTGTACTTTAAATTTCTTACCTAGCCAGTTAGCTACATATTCAGATAGTATTGCATAATTCATAGGTGGTCGTCACATGACATGGCTACCTGTTCTTATTGAATGCCATTTATTTTGTCCTGATGCAGGCAGTAGGACATTATAGGAATAGCCAGCCAACAGTTAGGTATGTTTTTTTCTATTACCTGCAAGTAAAGTATCTTATCATTTTTGTCTGTTTAAGACATTGTCTATATATCAAAAACAAATTGAAGATATAGATATTGAATAGAAGATGCCTGCCTATTGTATAGGCTTATCTATCTTACCCCAGGTATGGTTATCAGAGAACGGATGTGGGGGTGTGTGTGACAGGTGACTGTAGTTCTGGTAGTTTGTTCTCTTTGGGGAAATGAACCACTGTTTCAGTTTATTTTTGTGGAATTGATCTTACCAGGCTTTGTGTTTAAATGTGTTTAAGTCTATCTCACTATCAGTTCCTACCTAGAGTTTTAATGGTCAATGTTGTTTCTATCACTCATCTTATGCAAAAATTCAGAAGCTTGCAAGGACAAGAAAATACATTTGTAAAAATTGCAGATATGTTTGGAATGACAGATTGTGGATCTAACTCTTTTTAATTGGACATACAGTCAGGTCCATCATTTTTGGCACCTTTAATAAATATGAGCAAAAAATACTGTAATTATACTGAGCTATATTCTATACAACAAAACAAAGGGACATTTATTTTATACTACAATTGCTCAGAGAAATATTTTGTTTAACAAGTGATACAAACAAATCTCAAGATACTCGTCAAAATTATTGGCACCCCTGTTTTCAACACTCAAGTCTTTTTATCCAATGTTTTATGAGATTGGAGAACATTTTAGACCATTCCTCCATACAGAATCTTTCCAGATCCTTGATATCCTTTGTCTGCGCTAATGGACTGCCCTCTTCAATTCACGCCACACGTTTTCAATGTGGTTCAAGTCCTGAGACTGAGATGGCCATTTCAAAATGTTGATTTTTGTGGTCAATTAACCATTTCTTTGTTAATTTTGATTAGTGCTTGGGGTTTTTGTTTTTTGCTGGAAGATCCATTTGCAGCCAAGTGTCAGCCTCTTGGCGAGGGCAACCAGGGGTCTTGGCTAAAATGTCACGGTACTTGGTAAAGTTCATAATGCTGTTGACCTTAACAAGGACCCTAGGACTGGTGGAAGCAAAATAGCCCCATGACATCAAAGATCCACCACCATATTTTACTGTAGGTATGATATACTTTTCTGCATAAGCTTCTGTTTTTCAATGCCAAACCCACCACTGGTGTCCGTGGCCAAAGTACTCTCTGACCATAGTACCGGCATGACAATAGAGCTCTTTGGCCACGCACCCAACGTGTTCTCCAACCTCATAAAACATCTTTATAAAAGGCTCAGTGTTGTTATCCTCACAAGGGGAGAGTGCTAGAGTATTGAACACAGGGATTTTTTTCTCATCAAATAATATAATAGCAATTTCTTTTGGAGCATACAGTATCTTTATCAAAGGTGCCAATAATTGTAAACCTGACTGTAAATCGAGGACATATAGACGCCTCATTATATTACACTCTTTCCCATTGAATGCTGTTAAAAAAGTATCTTCTCCATTTATTTGCAGATGGGACTCTTTTAAAGAAAGTCCTGTTTGTTAACCCAGGGTCTGCCTTTGAACAGGAAGCGTCATTCCGTGTTGTAGGCCTAGGTTATATGAATACTGTAAGGTAATTTAGCCTAATTTCCCTCTGCATCAGTACCATTCCATATCAGACTCCCCATCTCTTGTGTAGTGTCTTTTATGAAGCTCATTGTGGAGCCTGAGTCCATCTTTTAACAGGCTCGCTGACCTGTAGAACACCTATATCCGGGACTGGCCCCCTGTCAGGCACTACCTATCAACCACTTTACACTGTGTACAAATCTCCATCTCAAAAAAGTGCAGAAATAGCGCAAAGGTGGTTAATTTGTCAAAAGTCTAGCCTATCAGGGTACTTTCCTGCTGGCGCTGCACATTCAATGTCAAGACTTGTACAGTCAAGATAGAGGTCAACAGTGGTCCAAGGGAGTCTGTTACTTCCCTATGGTTTTTCTTGTCCTCATGTGTGGGCAAAGATAAGGCAGGTCTGTTTGTGCAGCAGCTGATAGCTGGGCCTCCATATTGATGTTCGTTGGCCACCCCCCTCCCCTCCTGCAGTCAGTGTTTTCAACAAAGAAGGATTTCCTCCTGGTCTGGTGCTGGCTGGTTCCTGTGTGGTCAGGAAGTGGGGATGAGTGATGGGGTGCTGGACACAGCAGGGAGTCTAGGGGAAACGTTGACCTCTTTTAAGAAAAAAAAAATTGTGCTGTTATGTCATGGTGAAAGCTTACAAAGCTATGTGGTTTTTATTGTTGTGTTAAAAAGGCATATTTTGACGAGAACCTGGACAGATTTTTACACACACTGACCAAAGAACACAGACAAATGCCACTCTCTCAATTCTTACAGAAAGATAAAATATGCCACTTCTGATGTTTTTGATATCAAGATTGGAATTATATTAACGGTCCTTCTACATGTCAGGAACATCCTGAAACCAGTGAGAGTCTGGACTCTGTCCCTGGTGCCCCTATCCATGTTGATTCAGCTTGACCAGTGTTTTCCACAAGCACATGGAGTAGCCAGCCAAATAGAAAAAGAAGCCTGCTGGGGGTTCAGAGCTTGTTTGGTAAAAAAAATCTTGATTTTGGTGGCCTCTGGTACATTCTACTGCTTTTATTCCATCTGAAATACACGGTGAAATGATTGAATGCTTCATTGAGTTTACCTCCGAGTGGATTTTTTTTGTGGTATTTGTTTGAATTACAGGAAATTACAGTGTATGCCTATTTTGTTTTTCTTTGGGGGGGGGGGTTGTCTAGGACTATTTTCTAAGTAAGAGACCAATCTTTTTAAACATTTAACTTTGTCTTCTCTTGAGATTTAAAGTATTGTACTGCAATATGTGAATTTTCCCGCAAGATATGAAAACAGAATAATTAAGTAAAATAGCCCAAATTATCTTGAAATTGTGTGATTGGCACTTTTTCAAATGGAAAAATGGGATCTCGTAAATAAACAGAACAGATGCTCAGTTAAGTTATGGGTCCATATGTGTTAAGAGGGAGAACAATATTGGTGAAATAATTTGCAATTCTCTTTGTGAAGGCTTCAAGCTTCTTCTTAATAAGAGGCATTTTCTCAGCTATCTGCAATACAGGTATGATTGAAGAATGACGCAGGTGTTAAACATGGGCTTTGCTACACAGAAAGTTGCAGTTAATTACTCCGCTGTCAACACTTTGATTAAATCAGTAGATCTATATCAACATCTTTGAAAATACCATACAAATATCGTAGCTTTTAAAACATTTCAATCTGTTTTCTTTTATCATATTTTGGACCAGAGTAAGGCATTTTCACCACAAGCCTACCTATTGTTCCTGCAGTGAGGAGGATTCACCATCTTCATTGAATGTTTTTATAATTTATCTGCAGATAATTTCCAAAAAGCCTACCAGTATGTAAAATAGGGAGCCTAAACATCAGCTATCTTACCAATGCGATTTGGTAGGCTACTGACGAGTCACTGACTTTAACGTCACTGTCTGGCTAGTCCTGATGGACTTTAAAATACAAACAAAACATATCGAAAATACAAATGAGATCTTTAGTTCACTTGTCCCGTTTCGATACCATTGACATGTAACTACTGTCATGACTCTCCTGTGAGGATCCGAAGGATCAGGTTACAGGTGGGTCCGCTCTACAGTGCCCTCTCTCTCCCGCAGAGGGGGAGGGGTGAAGTCGGACATTCTATGACAGTCGTAAATACCTTGTGGAAACTCTGCCTTTGGGCTTTGCAGGAGGAGGGGAAAGAAACCTCTTACTAACAGTAACATCAAATAGTTGAATAATGAAACAATATTTCTGTAATCCAAACATTTGGAATGGTCCGTGGGTACTGAAAGAACAATTATGCCAGATCAGTTGTTTTGGGATCTCATTAAGGACGGTGTATGAACAACTGTATCTCTGAATGTGTATATTTCCCACTTATCAGATTCACATCTAAATGTTGTGGAACTTATACAATTAAATATGAAACTATTTGTAAAAAGATGAAATGTGATGTTAGCCGTGTAAATGAGAATTGCTTTTCATATCAAAGTTTTAACCAGTCAGTGGCCACACTCACTGGAGCACAGACATTATGTTGGCGTCATGGAATGCCCCTTTTGCCAGAGTTGAATGAAATTTACATTGGACCAGAGAACGTGAGGACGCAGTCCACACACTGAAATGGTTGACATTTAAATGGAGACCAGTTGCATGCAGCACCAGTTGATTACGTAACAAATGGTTAAGAAATTGAAATCTCTAGAGACCAGTACGTTGCCGGGTTGCTACGGGCGTGTAAAATGTTTCTAGCTCTACATTAGAACAGCGTGACCGACAGTGTGAGCTGAAAGGTACGGAATGGTTAGAAATTCTCTCTCTCGAAGAAGAAGACTACACAGGAACATTCCGTCTGCAGCTGTTTAAGTACTTCAGTCTAGTAAAATTGACCGAAGACGAGAAGACGCAACAATTTACTGTCACCACTATAGATGCCTCTATTCTAACCAACAGAGCCCACTGAACAATATGGGGTAGACCTGTGGAGGATCCGTTCTCACAGACACTCGGAAACCTACTACACTTACAAAGGACTTGGTGACCTCTGGTGGACAACCAAAGACTTTCTGTCAAATTACTCTCTGTAGGTGGAGTAATTTGAGACAGCAAAGACATACACACGTAAATATTAGTGATGCACCGATATGACATTTTTGACCGATATCTGATATTTTCCTTGCCACAAAAAACATGGTGGTATTTACATTTTTAGCTGCCTTTTATGCATTCTAGTACAGTGAAATATTTAACTCACACACATGGACTCACACACTAAGGCACTGCATCTCAGTGCAAGAGGCATCACTACAGTCCCTGGTTTGAATCCAGGCTCTATCACATCTAGCCGTGATTGGGAGTCCCATAGGGCGGCGCACAATTGGCCCAGCATCGTCCGGGTTTGGCCGGGGTAGGCCGTTATTGTAAATAAAAATGTGTTCTTAACTCACTTGCGTAGTTAAATAAAGGTGACACGCACCACACTGACCAAAAATATATTTTGATGGCATTTACCTATGTCCCCATTACCAGTAAAACATCATCAAAACCTATTTCTTTCACTTACTTGATGTACTGTTTCGTTGTTCAGTCGTTTCATTCTAAACCAGATTTCCATGGAACGCCGGTTGGGTCTTTGCGTGTCAAAACATATACTATTTAACACTATTTGACGTGTCAAATAAGCTTGTTGACCCATCAGGACCTGAATATGACTGCACAACACATAATTGAACAGGTTCATACATTTATTGAGCATTGATGAATTACACTGTCACTTGTATTTCATATTTCACAAAGATTCATCACTACGTTTGCTATGATGCTGGTAAAATCGTCTCGCACACCTACAGTGCTGGTCATAAAAAAGCTAGTTAACGCATGGATTCAAACCATGTTCTTCCAAAAACATAGCAAAACGACATTTGTTTCCTGAAAAGGGACGTTTTTGCTGAGTTTGCTGTCGAGGTTGAATAAAGTATGCTTTATTACCAACGCATTATTGTAAACGCATTGTTCGTGGCCGGTGTTTGCTGACTTTTTTGTACAGCTTTGACAGTGCTACTGTAACAGGCTGGATATAACCCCACCCACTTTGCCAAAGCACAGCCCCCCACACCACGAGAGGGATATCTTCAACCACCAATTTACCATCCTGAGATGAGGCCGAGTATAGCCCACAAAGATCTCCGCCACGGCACAACCCAAAGGGGGGGGGGCGCCAACCCAGACAGGAAGATCACGTCAGTGACTCAACACACTCAAGTGACGCACCCCTCCTAGGGACGGCATGGAAGAGCACCAGTAAGCCAGTGACTCAGCCCCTGTTATAGGGTTAGAGGCAGAGAATCCCAGTGGAGAGAGGGGAACCGGCCAGGCAGAGATGGCAAGGCCGATTCGTTGCTCCAGTGCCTTTCCGTTCATCTTCACACTCCTGGGCCAGACTACACTCAATCATAGTACCTACTGAAGAGATGAGTCTTCAATAAAGACTTAAAAGTTGAGACCGTGTCTGCATCTCTCACATAGGTAGGCAGACCATTCCATAAAAATGGAGCTCTATAGGAGAAAGCCCTGCCTCAAGCTGTTTGCATAGAAATTCTAGGGACAGTTAGGAGGCCTGCGTCTTGTGACCGTAGCATACGTGTCGGTATGTACTGCAGGACCAAATCGGAAAGATAGGTAGGAGCAAGCCCATGTAATGCTTTGTAGGTTAGCAGTTAAACCTTGAAATCAGCCCTTGCCTTAACAAGAAGCCTGTGTAGAGAGGCTAGCACTGGAGTAATATGATCACATTTTTTGGTTCTAGTCAAGATTATAGCAGCCGTGTTTAGCACTAACTAGAGTTTATTTAGTGCTTTATCCTGGTAGCTGGAAAGTAGAGCATTGCAGTAGTCTAACCTAGAAGTGACAAAAGCATGGATTCATTTTTCTGCATAATTATTGGGCAGAAAGTTTCTGATTTTTGCAGTGTTACTTAGATGGAAAAAAAGCTGTCCTTAACTGTCTTGATATGTTCGTCAACAGAGAGATCAGGGTCCAGAGTAATGCCGAGGTCCTTCGTAGTTTTATTTGAGACGACTGTACAACTATCAAGATTAATTGTCACATTCAACAGAAGATCTATTTGGTTCTTGGGACCTAGAACAAGCATCTCTGTTTTGTCCGAGTTTAAATGAAGAAAATGTTCAGCCGTCCACAATTACGAGGGCAATTTTGGGGCTTCACCATGTTTCATCAAAATGTACAGCTGTGTGTCATCTGCATAGCAGTGAAAGTTAACATTATGTTTCCGAATGACATCCCCAAGAGGTAAAATATATAGTGAAAACAATAGTGGTCCTAAAACGGAACCTTGAGGAACACCGAGATTTACAGTTAATTTGCCAGAGGACAAACCATCCACAGAGAACAACTGATATCTTTCTGACAGATAAGATCTAAACCAGGCCAGAACCTGTCCGTGTCGACCAATTTGGATTTCCAATCTCTCCAAAAGAATGTGGTGATCGATGGTATCAAAAGCAGCACTAAGGTCTAGGAGCACGAGGACAGATGCAGAGCCTCGGTCTGACGGCATTAAAAGGTAATTTACCACCTTCACAAGTGCAGTCTCAGTGCTATGATGGGGTCTAAAACCAGACTGAAGCTTTTCGTATACATTGTTTGTCTTCAGGAAGGCAGTGAGTTGCTTCAACAGCTTTTTCAAAATTATTTGAGAGGAATGGGAGATTCGATATAGGCCGAATTTTAGTTTAAAAAAATATTTTCTTGGTCAAGGTTTGGCCTTTTCAAGAGAGGCTTCATTACTGCCACTTTTAGTGAGTTTGGTACACATCCGGTGGATAGAGAGCCGTTTAATATGTTCAGCATAGGAAGGTCAAGCACAGGAAGCAGCTCTTTCAGTAGTTTAGTTAAAATAGGGTCCAGAATGCAGCTTGAAGGTTTAGAGGCCATGATTATTTTCATCGTGTCAAGAGATCTAGTACTAAAACACTTGAGTGTGTCCCTTGATCCTAGGTCCTGGCAAAGTTGTGCAGACTCAGGACAACTGAGCTTTGGAGGAATACGCAGATTTATCGTGCATCCCTAGTAAATATGTACATTGCAATTCTTTCGAATGAGCGGCCGTTCATGTGCAAATTATTCGCATTTCCGTGAGCATAGTAATCGGCTGTCTGTACAATCGTGGAATTCCTTTGTCTCTCCCTCTCTTTTGAATTCGTCATTTTGTGTAACAAGCCGTCATACCGGTTTATTCTACTAGAGACTTTTCATTCCATTGTGTAGTAATCGATGTGAAAACTATCCTTTTTTCAAATGTAATTCTGTGTAGTTAGTTAGGAAATAAATAATTAAGCCAATTAGTTTATCGCTGATTCATCATTTATGCTAGGGTTCGTGCAGATATCAAAGAGTTCTGCGACATTCAGAATGAGACTGATATGAGGTAATAAGAATGAACGAATTGACTGACTGACGAAAGGGAGATGTCTTTAGAGTTTAGTCGGGAGATAATAACTCGTAAAATAACTTTTCCCGTGGTTCCCCAGATTACTACTTAATTAATTGTTACATGATTAATTTAATCGTGTAATAATTGAACATGGTATGTGTCATTATTTTATAAAAAACAAACACATTTAAGATGGTCAATACTTGCCATTCCAAAATACAACGTAGTGTCAAGAATATATGAGATCGACTTTATTCAGTCAAGCTTGCTGTTCACCATTCAATGTACAGGAAGTTGATGCGCCAACACTTTGTGGCTGCATATGAAACACGCAAAAGAAAATAACTGAATGTGCCAGAAAACAATAGGCTAAGTTGATTTGGACTCATTGTTACCCCTAGCGGGAGAGGACTCTGCAGCCTTTTTTTCTGATTTGCTAATTGAAAAGTAGCCTAGTTAATTTAAGTTGAAAAAGTACACGGCTGAAAATTGCTGTGTATAGCCTACATTCAGCGCTAGTGGAAAACACTGCTTGACTCATGTTTGATTTAGGCCCAATATCACAGTATGACATGACAGCATCAGTAGGCCATACCAAGGTCTATGGTCAGGAAATAGTGACGGACCTAAAACTGCTGTAGCTTACTTGAAGGGGAATTCTGCAGAGTCTATTTTCAGCAGAGTTTTTTTTGTTGGTTTTGTGCCCAGCGAGGATATCTGTAATGTTGAGTGTGTGAGCTGCTGCATGTTAATTTGCTGGATCTGCCTGAGGTTGTTAATTACAGGAGCCTGCTAGACCACCTGATCACACATGGTTCTGTGACTGGAGCTGTGCATGGCTATTCCTTAACTTGGATCACTCACACACACGCACACACACCACACAGAAGTGTGAGTGTGAGCAAGAGAGAGAAGACAGAATGTTGGCCACAGTGTCACTTCATCCTCTTTCCTCTTCATGCTTTTGCGGTGAGTGATGGTGGGATCAGGGTCAACTAGGATGGCTGCTGTTAGGAGGTAAAGCTCTGGGGAAACAATCACTGCCACATCGGAAACAAAGTCAGCAAGGTCCTTTTCCCTGCTGAGTCAAGCTGAGACCTTGACATGTGATTTTCACCTTTTCAAAACACACTGGATAGATACAATCTCGTTTTCCTTCATCCCTGTCCACAGTGTAGCCTTCTTTCAATCACTTGCCCATGTTCATTGTACCATAGCTTAATGCTGAGATGCTGCTCATGCGTCACAGTTTAAACGCACATCTTAGCAAGATGCTGCTTTTCATACTGCTTTCGCTGGCTTTCTGTCCGACTCCCACACGCTACCGCAGATTTTCATACTGTTCCCACTGGCTTTCTGTCCAGCTACCGCAGCTTTTCATACGGTTCCCACTGGCTTTCTGTCCAGCTACCGCAGCTTTTCATACTGCTCCCGCTGGCTTTGTCTGGCTCCCGCACGCTACCGCAGCTTTTCATACTGTTCCCACTGGCTTTCTGTCCAGCTACCACAGCTTTTCATACTGTTCCCACTGGCTTTCTGTCCAGCTACCGCAGCTTTTCATACTGTTCCCACTGGCTTTCTGTCCAGCTACCGCAGCTTTTCATACGGCTACCCCGCAGCTTTTCATACTGCTCCCGCTGGCTTTGTCTGGCTCCCGCCCGCTACCGCAGCTTTTCATACTGCTCCCGCTGGCTTTGTCTGGCTCCCGCCCGCTACCGCAGCTTTTCATACTGCTCCCGCTGGCTTTGTCTGGCTCCCGCACGCTACCGCAGCTTTTCATACTGTTCCCACTGGCTTTCTGTCCAGCTACCGCAGCTTTTCATACTGTTCCCACTGGCTTTCTGTCCAGCTACCGCAGCTTTTCATACTGTTCCCACTGGCTTTCTGTCCAGCTACCGCAGCTTTTCATACGGCTACCCCGCAGCTTTTCATACTGCTCCCGCTGGCTTTGTCTGGCTCCCGCCCGCTACCGCAGCTTTTCATACTGCTCCCGCTGGCTTTGTCTGGCTCCCGCCCGCTACCGCAGCTTTTCATACTGCTCCCGCTGGCTTTCTGTCTGGCTCCCGCACGCTACTGCAGCTTTTCATACTGTTCCCACTGGCTTTCTGTCCAGCTACCGCAGCTTTTCATACTGCTCCCGCTGGCTTTCTCTGGCTCCCGCCCGCTACCGCAGCTTTTCATACTGCTCCCGCTGGCTTTGTCTGGCTCCCGCCCGCTACCGCAGCTTTTCATACTGCTCCCGCTGGAATTTCTGTCTGGCTCCTACCCGCTACTGCAGCTTTTCATACTGCTCCCGCTGGAATTTCTGTCTGGCTCCCGCCCGCTACCGCAGCTTTTCATACTGCTCCCGCTGGAATTTCTGTCTGGCTCCTACCCGCTACTGCAGCTTTTCATACTGCTCCCGCTGGCTTTCTGTCCGGCTACCACAGCTTTTCATACTGCTCCCGCTGGCTTTCTGTCCGGCTACCACAGCTTTTCATACTGCTCCCGCTGGCTTTCTGTCCGGCTACCACAGCTTTTCATACTGCTCCCGCTGGCTTTCTGTCCGGCTACCACAGCTTTTCATACTGCTCCCGCTGGCTTTCTGTCTGGCTCCCGCCTGCTACCGCAGCTTTTCATACTGCTCCCGCTGGAATTTCTGCCTGGCTCCTGCCCGCTACCGCAGCTTTTCATACTGCTCCCGCTGGCTTTCTGTCTGACTCCCGCCTGCTACTGCAGGACTTGGTCCCGAACCCAACCGCGGTACCACAATGTTATTTTAGGTATACACTACCGGTTTTAGAACACCTACTCATTCAAGGTTTAAAAAAATTTTTTTAACCATTTTCTACATTGTAGAATGATAGTGAAGACATCAAAACTACAAAATAACACATGGAATCATGTAGTAACCAAAGTGTTAAACAAATGACAGAGGTACCCTAAATATTCTTAATTTAATAGCTAAATCTAAAGTAGCTGCCAAAATGAACACTGATTCCAACTATAGAATTAGAATAATCATTCTATTTCCATGATTCCAGCAGTTCACCAATTAACTAGGCCTAGTTTTGCCCATATCATGTAGCCCTGTGTGGCACAGTGTGGAAATGATAACAAAAGTGCAGTAAATGCAGAAAGTATTTTTGGTTTATTTTACACTGTTCAATACAACTTTGTTCAGCATGGAGAAAGCCCCATTGAAATCACATATAATGTACGTGTTGCCACCCTAGTGTTATGAACTACTTATAAAGCATATTTAGAACTTTTTATTATGAAAGATTAAATGTAGTCATAATGTGAAAAATATCACCCAGCCCTACTCTATATGTATTGTGATTAGTGAGCTTTAGCATTAAACCCAACCCAACACTGTTACCAACAGGTATTACAGAATTCTGCGTTTTTCACACGCAGGAAAAAATACAAATAAAACCCATAAATATCTTGCTGTGTTTTGTCATTTCTGATCGGCATCAGACTAATTTTGTGCTTCAGTTGCACTTCTCCACTCGGATGAGAATTCACGAACGGGCATAGCGAGAAATAGTAATGGTGTCTTTTTGTAGGAACTAATTACGCCATGTTTGCTGGACAAAGTCAATGGAGAAAATGAATGGCGTTTTTTGGGATTAATGCCGGAAATAAGATTTTATATGTTCTGTTGGTGTAGCCTACTTTTCTCCGGTTAAATGCAAGATTAACTTGAAGCAAAGCGTTAGGAAATGTAGCTGGCTACGTTCTTTCTATGATGAATATTAGACATTTGATGGCCATGACTCGTCTTTACTTGTGCGGCTGGCAGCCAAATAACGTTAGCGTTGCTCTTCAGTTGTCATCTGATGAAAATGAAGCTGTTTTCTGCCCGAATGTGTTTCACTAATGTATTTTCTGTGAAGGAAACTATAGATACACCCCCGATCACTGTTTTGATTTTCAATCTAAAACTCAGATGAAATGGTTTAAAATGCTGATTTTTATTTATTTAAATCTGCATGAAAAAAAAATGCATTTCTGAATTTTATTGTGACCCCTGTACCATTGCAAAACACTATACAGTTGTGGAACATTAGAGACCATAACATTGAGACCGTTAGAACTAATAATATGCTTATACAGCAGGAATGGTCTAACAGTAACTAATCCAGACCCTTTTTTAAGGTAATAAACCACACACAAGGGGGGCTGCTTCCTGGACACAGGTTAAGTATAAAAGAAGGACAAACTGAATTGCTTTCATAGAGGACTGGTTGAAATGTGATGATGACCACACAATTCATTTTCATCATGAGACAAATCTATTGGTTTTCTACTAGGGCCAGGACGATACCAGTATTGCAATATTTTATTCCATCGGGGAGAAAATGAGAACACGACACAGACCAAACTCTTTGGTCTTTTAAAAACCTGCTGTATGTCAAATGTTGTTGTAGCTTGGGAAATAAATCAATGATTGTTTCCAACATTAAGGCTGTTTTCCTGAAGAAGTTAAATCTGCTTTGTGTTTTGTTTCCTTTGCGACACTGGTATTGTACCGGCCCTATTTTCTACCGAAAGTTCTAATGGAAATATTGTGATATATTTAATTAGCACGAGACCAGCAAAACGTGGATGAGTGTGGCGCTATAGCAGGAACAGCGTTATCTAATGGTCTCAACCTGGTATTTTCACATTACTTTATGGTAAATAATGCAAGCGATTTCAATAACTAATTTCTCTGAATGGGGGAAGGGGCGGCCTTGATATGCGGTAACTTCAAATCCATTGTGAATAGCTGGGCATAGATGTGAACTGTCCTATGCAGGTTTGGTGACACTAGACAGCATTTAGCAGGTCCGTGTCTGTCTAGTGTCTAGTGTTGCCCATTTAGGACGGCAGCTAATGTCATTATCACCCTGGCGCTGGCAAGCTCCACACCTCTTTCCTATAGTACTGTCGGCCTCCCTAGGTCTGCAGGGCTCATGGCTACACTGACTCTCTGGGGTTGAGACTGAGGGACAGAAGAGAGCGAGCAGCTTGGCCTGATCTCACGTAGCTGTTTCCTCCTTGCCACTCCCATGGTTGTCTGCTATGACTGTGTACTTGTTAGGCTGGTCAATACCAGGTAGTCATAGTGAACCAAGTGTTTTTCTGTTGGGTGAACTGTCTGTTCCTTTGAGATTCACACAGGGCACTATAGGTCTCTACTCAGCCAAGTGACGAGAATAGCATTTACCATACGATCAGCTACAATCATATATTAACCATCATTCTGTTCTGAATCTACAGTGCATTCAGGAAGTATTCGGACCCCTTCACTTTTTCCACATTTTGTTGTTACAGCTTTTTCTTAAAATGATTTAAATAAAACAAATTCGGGCTCACCTCTCACTGTATGGCCCGAGGCTGATGATGGCTGGTGTTTGTGACATATCGAAGTCAACATCAAACCAGTGGTCTATAGTTCAGTTTGGCTGCAACCATTTCTATGAAACCGACATATTGTTGAAGTGCAGGCTTTGATGCGGCAAATCTACAGAGTTTATTTTATTTTGCAGTGGCGGCCACGATTTTAGATGCATATAGGGGAAACGCTGCATATAGGAGAAACTGAAGAACAAGGTGGCTCCAGAGTGGCGCAGCGCTCCAAGGCACTGCATCTCAGTGCTAGAGGCGTCAGCCCCATTCCGGACTGAATAACAACCCTAGAGTTGCTGCGATGAGATGATGGAAATTGGGGAGGAAAAGGGGGTAAAATACAACAACAAAACCATTTTTTTTGTTTTGTTTTAAAGGCTGAGGGCCAGAGGCACACAAGGACAAATGCAATGCATCAAAGGATGAGGAGTAACCTAGTCTATGTTTTGCACTGAGTAATATTTATGTCCTTTACACAGGTCATGAAAGTCTGGTCAGACTGGTTTAATGTTCACAAGTTCAAATAACAGAATGCACTGAACAGGGTTGTACAATTCTGGTAACTTTTCAACATTTCATATATATATATATTTTTTTTAAATTTTTAAATCCTGGTTGGAGGATTCCAGATTTCTTGTTTATTCCAGGATGTTTGGAATACCTGGGAATTCCTACAGGTGTGTGCTGCCTTAATACACAACCCTGGTTGTCATCTCCATTGAAATCTAAAGGGTGTTTTTTCTTGTTTTTTTATGGAGAGGTAATCAAAAGGCATGGAGGGAAGACTCCGCATGGGCTGTAAGGTAACTAGATCAGTGGGGCTCAACTGGTTTTGCCTCTGGACCCAAATTCAACCCGGTTGTCCTACACTAGCTGGGCATGCTCCTAAGAACAGAATTCCTAGGCCTATCGTCAGAATTGATGAGCAAGAACATGAGCTAACCCATTTGTTCTTAATTTTTGGTTAGAGGTAGTGGTAAAATCAGATTTTGTTTTACTGTCCTTTGCAGCATGGCCAGATAGCGACAACCAGGCAGCAGCTTGCCTCTAGCCCGCTGCTTGCCTCTAGCCCGCTGCTTGCCTCTAGCCTGCTGCTGCTGCTTGCCTCTAGCCCGCTGCTTGCCTCTAGCCCGCTGCTTGCCTCTAGCCCGCTGCTTGCCTCTAGCCCGCTGCTTGTCATCCCAGGTTTATTAAGGGAAGTATTTGAGTGCGACCTCACGAGGAAGAGAGGCATTCGGCAGCTGAGCGGCTCCCTGATCTGTGAACACAGACAGACTGGCCTGAGGTCAGGGTGCATCCAGCCACTGCTACCACGTCTGTCAAACGTTCAATCTGTTACATGGTCCTAATGAAAGGCCCCACAGTTTGAAAATATGGCCTTTCATTTCCATGTTCCTGAAGTGTCAAGTATTGACTTTTGCACAGTATGTAGGGGGAAAACGTTAGCCTATTGCAATTTGCAAATATTACCAAGGTTGACCTGAGTGATTGTGTCTGACAGTGGCATGACATGCTTACAGCAGCTGCTAAGATCACCCCTCACTGCCTGAGAGGTGTAGCACGGCTGTTGACAGTCGGTTGTAAACCACTGTTATATGATCACGGTGGATGAGGAGGCCATATCAGCTGTACCACGACCTCCGTGCCATTCACAGAGAGCTACTTCGCCCCGTGGCTTTACCCTGACAGTCAGGAGTTTATCTTCTGTAAATACACTGCTTACAGAAGATGATGCATGTTGCTCAGGCTGTTTTTGGTGCCTTCTACCTTCACAGCCTCTGTCCGTACGTTGCTAAGACCTGGCGTTGGCTGGCTGAGGGCTTTATCAGCTCAACGGCTCCGTGCATCGCTCTACAGAGTCAGCGTTGGTGGTAGCTCTCTGAAAGCACTCCCATTGACCTCATAAGGGACTCCAATTTGACTCGGTGAGATCACTTCATCGAACCTGGCCAAGGCTTTCAACTCTGTCAATCACTGCATTCTTATCGGCAGACTCGACAGCCTTGGTTTCTCAAATGACTGCCTTGCCTGGTTCACCAACTACTTTTCAGATAGAGTTCAGTGTGTCAAATCGGAGGGCCTGTTGTCCGGACCTCTGGCAGTCTCTATGTATATATCACTGATGTCGCTCGTGCGATTGGAGATTCTCTGATCCACCTCTACGCAGACGACACCGTTCTGTATACATCTGGCCCTTCTTCGGACACTGTGTTAACAAACCTCCAGACGAGCTTCAATGCCATACAACTCTCCTTCCGTGGCCTCCAACAGCTTTTAAATGCAAGTAGAACTAAGTGCATGCTCTTCAACCAATTGCTGCCCGCCCGACTCACATCACTACTCTGGAGGGTTCTGACTTAGAATATGTGGACAACTACAAATACCTAGGTGTCTGGCTAGACTCACATTAAGCATCTCCAATACAAAATTAAATCTAGCATCTGCTTCCTATTTTGCAACAAAGCCTCCTTCACTCATGCTGCCAAACATACCCTCGTAAAACTGACTATCCTACCGATCCTTGACTTCGGTGATGTCCTTTACAAAATAGCCCCCAACACTCAGCTAATTGGATGCAGTCTATCACAGTGCCATCCGTTTTATCACCAAAGCCCCATGTACTACCCACCACTGCAACCTGTATGCTCTCATTGGCTGGCCTCGCTACATATCAGTCGCCAAACCCACTGGCTCCAGGTCATCTATAAGTCTTTGCTAGGTAAAGCCCTGCCTTATCTCAGCTCACTGGTCACCATAGCAACACCCACCCGTAGCACGAGCTCCAGCAGGTATATTTCACAGGTCATCCCCAAAGCCAATATTCCCTTTGGCTGCCTTTCCTTCCAGTTCTCTGCTGCCAATGACTGGAACGAATTGTAAAAAATATCTCCCTCTCTAACTTTAAGCATCAGCTGTCAGAGCAGCTTACCGATGGCTGTGTACAGGTACAATGAATTTGTAAATGGCACAACCAACTACCTCATCCCCATATTATTACTTACCCTCAAGCTCTTTTGCACCCCAGTATCTTTACTTGCACATCATCATCTGCACATCGATCACTCCAGTATTATGTTCAATTGTAATTATTTCTTCTTTACGGCCTATTTATTGCCTTACCTCCCTACTCTTCTACATTTGCACACACAGTACATAGATCTTTCCATTTTTCTTTTCTTTTGTGTTGTTGACTGTATGTTTGTTTGTAACTCTGCTATTGTTTTTGTCGCATTGCTTTGCTTTATCTTGGCCAGGCCGCAGTTATAAATGAGAACTTGTTCTCAACTGGCCTACCTGGTTAAATAAAGGTGAAATATATATATTTTTTTATGATTGACGGCTCAGGGGCTTCAGTGCTGCTCTGCTGGTGTCCCTGGTTCTGGTTCATTTACTATCAGTGGGATCCTCTGTGTGTTAGGCCTCTGAATGATCCTGCTCCTGCTATCCTTAATTTGCTTCCAAGCACTACCCTTTCCCTCCCTGTGAATTGCATCATGTGACAGGCGGTAGTGAAGTTTCCCTTGCCGCAGCTGGTTGCTATGGATGTATCATGAACCTCCTCTTAACATGGTCCAAAGTCAGCGACTCAGCGCTGCTTTCCGAGGGCTGTGGTGGAGGGGGAGCTCCGAGGGCTGTGGTGGAGGGGGAGCTCCGAGGGCTGTGGTGGAGGGGGAGCTCCGAGGGCTGTGGTGGAGGGGGAGCTCCGAGGGCTGTGGTGGAGGGGGAGCTCCGAGGGCTGTGGTGGAGGGGAGCTCCGAGGGCTGTGGTGGAGGGGAGCTCCGAGTTCTGTGGTGGAGGGGAGGGCTGTGGTGGAGGGGGGAGCTCCGAGGTCTGTGGTGGAGGGGGAGCTCCGAGCTGGGTTGCTGCTGGCTGATTGCACCTCTTTTTTGGGGGGTGTTTTCTTCCCTCCATTGCTTCTCTCAGGTTGGCTTCCTGGTACTTGGTTTTAAAATAGCTGAGCTGTGGCGGTGTTGAGATTCTGATTTCTTAGCAGTTAGCACACTCAGAGGAGAATGAAGAGGTGAGCTGGTGCCTGCTGTGCCCTACTGATGCCCCCTTGGTGTGCCTGTTGTGGATGGACCGGGGTTAAAGAATGGGTGCCTGCTATGTAAGGTGTAGGGAATGAATTGAGGACACTGTGGCTGTGTTAGCTAGCGGTTCTGCTCAAGGTTTCCTTCACTGAGGCAGTGACATGATGACTGAACTGAACTGCAGCACAGTACTGTATGGCCTGCCTAGTGACACAGTGACTACTGTCAAGCCTACACTCCTCCAATGGGGCTGCTCTTTTCTCTTTTATCCATCTTTCTCTGGCCCAAGGCACCAGCACTGAATCAAAACCAGAGAAAAAGTATGTTGTTTTAAAATACAATTCTGTCCGTGTCCATCTGTCTCTCTGTCTCTCTGTCCCTGTCGGTCTGTGTCCCTGTCTGTTTGTGTCCCTGCCTCTGTCCCTGCCTGCCTGTCCATCTGTCTCTCTGTCCCTGTCTGTCTCTATCCCTGTCCCTGTCTGTCTCTCTATCCCTGTCTGTCTCTCTATCCCTGTCTGTCTCTCTATCCCTGTCTGTCTCTCTATCCCTGTCTGTCTCTCTATCCCTGTCTGTCTCTCTATCCCTGTCTGTCTCTCTATCCCTGTCTGTCTCTCTATCCCTGTCTGTGTCCATCTGTCTGTCCCTGTCTGTCTGTCCCTGTCCATATGTCTGTCTTTCTCTCTGTCTGTCTCTGTCTCTCTGTCTGTCTGTCTCTGTGTGTGTCTCTCTGTCTGTCTCTCTGTCCCTGTCTGTCTCTCTGGCTGTCTGTCTCTCTGCCCCTGTCTGTCTCTCTCTGGCTGCCGGTGTCTCTCTGTGTTTGTGGGCAAGAGTGATGGGGGTTTCAGGTAGCTAACCTTGCATCCATCCATCCATCCATCCATCCATCCATCCATCAGCCTCCACATTAGCAGCAGCTCTATGTTGTTGCCCCCAGGCGAGTTAGCCTGGTTAAAGACCCCCCCCCCGTGTGCTTGTCTGCTCTGAGCCTCAGTCGCTCCTATATCTCACTCCTCCTGACAGGCGGCCAGAGCAGGGACAGAGCTAGGTCTAAATGCTAATGAGTCTCTGTCTGATCACAGGTTGATCAGCTAGGTCTAAATGCTAATGAGTCTCTGTCTGATCACAGGTTGATCAGTTAGGTCTAAATGCTAATGAGTCAATGTCTGATCACAGGTTGATCAGCTAGGTCTAAATGCTAATGAGTCTCTGTCTGATCACAGGTTGATCAGCTAGGTCTAAATGCTAATGAGTCTCTGTCTGATCACAGGTTGATCAGCTAGGTCTAAATGCTAATGAGTCTCTGTCTGATCACAGGTTGATCAGCTAGGTCTAAATGCTAATGAGTCTCTGTCTGATCACAGGTTGATCAGCTAGGTCTAAATGCTAATGATGCTCACAGGTTGATGCTAGGTCTAAATGCTAATGAGTCTCTGTCTGTCTGATCACAGGTTGATCAGCTAGGTGTAAATGCTAATGAGTCTCTGTCTGATCACAGGTTGATCAGCTAGGTCTAAATGCTAATGAGTCACTGTCTGATCACAGGTTGATCAGCTAGGTCTAAATGCTAATGAGCCTCTGTCTGATCACAGGTTGATCAGCTAGGTCTAAATGCTAATGAGTCTCTGTCTGATCACAGGTTGATCAGCTAGGTCTAAATGCTAATGAGTCTCTGTCTGATCACAGGTTGATCAGCTAGGTCTAAATGCTAATGAGTCTCTGTCTGATCACAGGTAGATCAGCCAGGTCCTCCTGTATGAATGTGATATAGCATATTAATGACTCCGCGTGGTGTGAATGGCTCCTGTTCATCTCCCTGCAGTTAGGGAACATTTCACACATGTTTCTACAGTGAATGGCTTCTTGTCGTTATGGCTACAGGAAGTGTTTCAGTTTGAACAGGTTAAGTGTCCAGATGTTTTTACAGTGCAGTGTAAATATCCATGCTGCTTCAGATGACTGGATGACCAGTTCAAGGTGATTGGCTAGGCCTAATGCACACACCAGTGGACCCTTAATCAGTTAGATCACCTCCTAGTTGTAATGTAGGTATCGTTAAACATCCACTAGTCTAGAATGTCAACCATGCATGCTTCTCACCCAATTCACTTTCTCCACAAAATGCATGTGAATTGTGTCAGTGTCTCCGGTCTAGTTGATTTGGTCCGGAGGCATGTCGGAGTGGTCTTGTTTAACCGTCGATGGCGCTGACGTCACACCGACGCAGACAGGACTCCCGTGATGTCATGTGGCATCCCGAGACCTAGGTGTCAAACAGTCGTGACTTTTTCGATGTTATCTGAGCCGGTCGACTCCTTATCCTGAGAGAAAACAGTGAGGATAGACAGTCAACACTATACATGTCAGCGTGGAGAACATGTGTTTCTCTTCCTGAGTTACCTCCCTTTGAATATTTAATATGGTCCTCCGGTATCAGCTCATCTGAATAGCTGTTGCAGGTTGTTATTCATGGGGAACTCAACAGCTGCTCTGCTCTGACTGACAACAGGAGATCTTCCTGCACACGAGCAGGAACAGTCAGTCGCTTGAAATACTTAGACCCAAGGTAGGATTCCTTTTTGTATTCTGTTGTGATTTCGTAAACAGTTTTTTTTTTTGGGGGGGGGGTAATTTTCAGTGTAGAACACTTACTCCGGTAGCCTTCTGAACTCCTCTGGGATATGGCCCGTAATTCTACTACCTCCCCCTACAGAGTGACTCAATAGTACTCTTGTGGCTTACTATCGTTTAAGATACAAAACATTAGCTATGTGTCCGGACTGCCATTGCCAAGACGCGGATTAGCGATTGGCCGAGTGGAATTACAAATAAACTGTTTGGAATGGGAACTGACCCCGGGTCTGTTCTAGAGGTGGACCAATTAATCGGAATGGCCGATTTCAAGTTTTCATAACAATCGGAAATCTGTATTTTTGCCAATTTTGCAGATAAAAAAAAAACTATATTTAACGAGGCAAGTCAGTTAAGAACACATTCTTATTTTCAATGACGGCCTAGGAACAGTGGGTTAACGGCCTTGTTCAGGGGCAGAACGACAGATTTTTACCTTGTCAGCTCAGGGATTCAATCTTGCAACCTTACGGTTAACTAGTCCAACGCTCTAACCACCTGCCTCTCATTGCACTCCACAAGGAGCCTGCCTGTTACGAGAATGCAGTAACCCAAAGTAAGTTGCTAGCTAGCATTAAACTTATGTTATAAAAACAATCAATCAATCAATCATAATCACTAGTTATAACTACACATGGTTGATGATATTACTAGTTTATCTAGCGTGTCCTGCGTTGCATATAATCGATGCGGTGCGCATTCGCGAAAAAGGACTGTTGCTCCAACCTAAAACCTAACCATAAACATCAATGCCTTTCTTAAAATCAATACACAGAATAGTTTGAAACCTACATATTTAGCTAAAAGAAATCCAGGTTAGCAGGCAATATTAACCAGGTGAAATTGTGTCACTTCTCTTGCGTTCATTGAACGCAGAGTCAGGGTATATGCAACAGTTTGGGCCTCCTGGCTCTTTGCGAAACTAATTTGCCAGAATTGTACGTAATTATGACATAACATTGAAGGTTGTGCAATGTAACAGGAATATTTAGACTTATGGATGCCACCCGTTAGATAAAATATGGAAGGGTATTTCACTGAACGAATAAACGTCTTATTTTTGAGATGATAGTTTCCGGATTCGACCATATTCGACCATATTAATAACCTAAGGCTCGTATTTCTGTGTGTTATTATGTTATAACTAAGTCTATGACTTGATAGAGCAGTCTGACTGAGCGATGGTAGGCACCAGCAGACTCGTAAGCATTCTTTCAAACAGCACTTTAGTGCGTTTTGCCAGCTGTTTGACTTCAAGCCTATCAACTCCAAAGATTAGGCTGGTGTAACCGATGTGAAATGGCTAGCTAGTTAGCGGGGTGCGCGCTAATAGCGTTTCAAATGTCACTCGCTCTGAGACTTGGAGTAGTTGTTCCCCTTGCTCTGCATGGGTAACGCTGCTTCGAGGGTGGCTGTTGTCGATGTGTTCCTGGTTCGAGCCCAGGTCGGAGCGAGGAGAGGGATGAAAGCTATACTGTTACACTGGCAATACTATAGTGCCTATAAGAACAACCAATAGTCAAAGGCAAATGAAATACAAATGGTATAGAGAGAAATATTCCTATAATAACTACAACCTAAAACTTCTTACCTGGGAATATTGAAGACTCATGTTAAAAGGAACCACCAGCTTTCATATGTTCTCATGTTCTGAGCAAGGAACTGAAACGTTAGCTTTCTTACATGGCACTTTTACTTTCTTCTCCATCACTTTGTTTTTGCATTATTTAAACCAAATTGAACATGTTTCATTATTTATTTGAGGCTAAATTGATTTTATTGATATATTATATTCAGTTAAAATAAGTGTTCATTCAGTATTGTTGTAATGGGGCGGCAGGGTGGCCTAGTGGTTAGAGCGTTGGACTAGTACCCTGAAGGTTGCCAGTTCAAATCCCCAAGCTGACAAGGTACAAATCTGTCATTCTGCCCCTGACAGGCAGTTAAACCACTGTTCCTAGGCCGTCATTGAAAATAAGAATTTGTTTTTAACTGACTTGTCTAGTTAAAGGTAAAATAAAATTACAAATACAATCGTCCGATTCATCGCTATCGGCTTTTTTTTGGTGCTCCAAATAATCGGTATCGGCCTTAAATCATAATCGGTTGACCTTTAGTCTGTTCTCTGCTGTTGAACTTGTCCCGAACTCCTTTAGCCACACTCAACAATCACACCAACACCTTCCGCTCCTCCCTGCTCCTCTGTACTAAGAGAGGTGCTATTGTGTCGGGATCAGTGAAATGTTGGCACTCGCTCACTTCCACCGAACTCCTTTAGCCACACTCAACAATCACACCAACACCTTCCGCTCCTCCCTGCTCCTCTGTACTAAGAGAGGTGCTATTGTGTCGGGATCAGTGAAATGTTGGTCCCTCCACACACAGAGTTCCCCCCTCAACAGTGAACAGCAGGACATCTCCTCTCCTCACATATCCATCCATCCGCCGTAATAGTCAGTGCTGTGTGTAGATGACAGATGAATGGCTGGTGTTAGCCACCTCCTGTTTCATCATGCAGTCAGGCAGCTCAGCTCCGTGTTGATCCTGTAGCTGTTGTAGTCTCTCTGAAGGATTCAATATAACATCAGCCTCCTGCATTCCCCGGACCTGCAGAACCGGTTCTACGTCCGTCGGCACGGCAACAAGGGAACTGAGAGCCCATTGAGTGGGGGGGAAGGGGTCCCACAGGGTTCAATAAAGCCCTACCAAAACTCATGAAAGCACTAACCGTGCAAAGGAAGTCCATTGAAATGCACCAGTGTAAACAGCAGATCAACACTACTGTATTGTCTGTGTGGAAGATCTCTTGAGAATTCTTCCCTCTGTCAGAAATTGTCCCGTCTTCTCTGTGAACTTGTCTCTTGCTCCATCCGTCACGCTCCATAACCTGGCGAGAGGGGTTTGGTTTGAGCAGATGGAGAGCAGTGAGTCGATGTGAGGTATAAAGAGCCGGATGACAGGCTCTGATGGGTCTGTGACATGCAGGACGTCAAACAGAAATGATCCAACCACACACACACACACACACACACACACACACACACACACACACACACACACACACACACACACCGCCTCATGTTCAAGGGATGGGCGTAACCGCAGATCTAGGTCAATCTATCAAATTCAGATGTTGATGATGGACAGACATGTAAACATTCCAATTTCCCAGGCACACAATTTCCAAACCAGCCAAGTTGGCTAGTCGTTAGAACAAAGTGTTTGTTATTGCATTCACTCTGTGAAGCTACTTAGTTGTCCAAAGAAGAACTCCCCTTGGACAATAAAGGTTAGTGGGTTTAGTGGGGTTAGTGGGTCTCCTGACAGCTGTAGAACAGGAATATGGGAGGAAGTGACCTGGGAATGGCTTTATCACCTGACCAATGACCCGCCGCTTGGACACGTGCACTCCTTTCTCTTTTATGCTCTCTTTCACACACACACACACACACACACACACACACACACACACACACACACACACACACACACACACACACACACACACACACACACACACACACACACACACACACACACACACACACACACACACACACACACACACACACACACACACACACACACACACACACACACACACACACACACACACACACACGACCCTCAAGCCCTCCTGATTCCCTCCTTCCCTGAGGATGTGCCTGCTGGTCTTCTCTCCTGTTCTCTCCCAGCAGGCTTGTGGGTTAGTGGGTGGGCACTGCTGCTGATGAGTCAACATGTATTCCTGAGCGGTAGGCAGGAAGCTCTCCAACACAATGAGCAGTGCTGAAAAGTGGACCATGTGAGGGGCTGAGATAAGAGCGCTGCCTTGGCCCTTGGTACTGGGTCTGTACTGTCTTTTGTCACATGTGAATAGAGCTGGTAAGGTGCAGAGCACAGTGTGTGTGTGTGTTATTATTCCAGCCCCTGTCTGAATAGAGACCTTTTGGATTTTCACCTTCAGGTTATTAGACCTGAAAGTTATTCATTAGACCTAGTAGCCTAAGGCTAGCTAAAATGCTCAACGATTTGGCTGGCTCATTGGATCTACTCCTAGATCTACCACTGATTTTTTTGTGCCTTGTGAAGGTGTCCGCATGCTTCGATTTGGCTGGCGGCTACCCCAACTCGGCTAGTGTGCTTGTATACGCCCTTAAAAACCTTCACATGAAAAAAGAAAAGCGGAATTAGTACAGTTTGTCTGTTTTTAAGACACCGTATACAGCAGTATATACACACGGTATACAGCAGTATATACACACGGTATACAGCAGTATATACACACGGTATACAGTAGTATATACACACGGTATACAGTAGTATATACACACGGTATACAGCAGTATATACACGCGGTATACAGCAGTATATACACGCGGTATACAGCAGTATATACACGCGGTATACAGCAGTATATACACGCGGTATACAGCAGTATATACACGTGGTATACAGCAGTATATACACGCGGTATACAGCAGTATATACATGCGGTATACAGCAGTATATACACGCGGTATACAGCAGTATATACACGCGGTATACAGCAGTATATACACGCGGTATACAGCAGTATATACACGCGGTATACAGCAGTATATACACGCGGTATACAGCAGTATATATATACACGCGGTATACAGCATATATACACGCGGTATACAGCAGTATATACACGCGGTATACAGCAGTATATACACGCGGTATACAGCAGTATATACACGCGGTATACAGCAGTATATACACGCGGTATACAGCAGTATATACACGCGGTATACAGCAGTATATACACGCGGTATACAGCAGTATATACACGCGGTATACAGCAGTATATACACGCGGTATACAGCAGTATATACACGCGGTATACAGCAGTATATACACGCGGTATACAGCGGTATATACAGCGGTATATACACGCGGTATATACAGCGGTATATACACGCGGTATACAGCGGTATACAGCGGTATATACACGCGGTATACAGCGGTATATACACGCGGTATACAGCGGTATATACACGCGGTATACAGCGGTATATACACGCGTATACAGCGGTATATACACGCGGTATACAGCGGTATATACACGCGGTATACAGCGGTATATACACGCGGTATACAGCGGTATATACACGCGGTATACAGCGGTATATACACGCGGTATACAGCGGTATATACACGCGGTATACAGCGGTATATACACGCGGTATACAGCGGTATATACACGCGGTATACAGCGGTATATACACGCGGTATACAGACGCGGTATATACAGACGCGGTATATACAGACGCGGTATATACACGCGGTATATACAGACGCGGTATATACACGCGGTATATACACGCGGTATACAGCGGTATACACACGCGGTATACAGTAGCCGGTATACACACGCGGTATACAGCGGTATACACACGCGGTATACAGTAGCCGGTATACACACGCGGTATACAGTAGCCGGTATACACACGCGGTATACAGTAGCCGGTATACACACGCGGTATACAGTAGCCGGTATACACACGCGGTATACAGTAGCCGGTATACACACGCGGTATACAGTAGCCAGTATACACTTCCTCAAAATAGTCGGAATTCATCTGGTCATTTTAAGAAATCTGTCAGAAATTGTGCTGTTTTTGCAAAGGATATCTTAGTTGCACAATTTTGCATCTGACTCGGATGTTTGGTGCAGTGTTTCTCAAGTGAACAAAATGTGAATGAGTTCTCTCGTTGAATGACAGCAGACACATTATTGAAGAATTCCTACGGTTGACCAATTGCCAATGGGGACGTAGACTTGGGCTTGCCTTGAGAGGAAAAATACATCAAATGTGTGCCCGAACAGCCCAAAAAAACCTTGCTGAAGTCCTAAACAAACAAAAACGTCACAATGTTGTCATAATATATGCACAAACTGTTCCGAACTGTTTTGGCTGGGAAGCATGCAGACGACTTAAAGCAGACACTGAGTTTTGTATTGATGGACCGAGGTGTGTGTGTGTTCTAAGTATGACAGCGTGGTGTGAACTTAAAGGACAGTGATTTAGCTCAGTGACTGCATACCAGCACCAGCATGCCAAATGAGAGAGGGGGAGATGAGATTGATGTCGGGCGGGAGAGAGGCAGTGTTAAGCCCCCCCCCCCCCAAAGGATTCACAATCTTTCGAAAGTGCTTAGTTTGCTAGTGAACGTGTGCAGGAAAGGGTATTATGCCAGTGTGTTATTAGGATCTGAATGGAATTTCCCTTGTTGCGAAATATGACACTTTGTGTGAAGGAGACTTATTTGCCATGCTGTTGTTTTTGGCACACTGCTTCGGGCAGTCAGGTCAAGTGTGATGTTTAACCTGATCGAGTACTCTCTTATTTTGTAAACATTGCTTAAGGATTTGTAAATCTGTCTATAGCTGGTCGGGGATGTGCAGAATGTAATGAAAGGAGGAGTATGCAGGCTGGAGAATGGTCATCTCTGCTCTACATGTTCTTGTGTTCTCGTCTCCCCCCCTAGTCCCAACATTTCACTGATTTATGTGCTACTGTTTTCCCTCTTTTGCTGCCGGTATTAAAAGGACAGTGACACATGGGAATACTGCCGTATAAAATGGGCCACTCTGCTTCTTCTGCCGTTTTGTTGTTGTTGTTATTATGGTTTTAATAGTTAGCCCAGTATTGTGGTGCTGCATTTCCACTCTGTTGCAGATGATTGTGAAAATAAGGCCTGATGTATATCTTTCGATTCAATCAGAGCTGCAGTCAGATTAACCTGAGAACTAAGGACAAGAGCAGCTCCTGTCTCATCCAGGACCAGTTACTCTGTGATGGCCGTTGTTTGCCTTTAACTGTGGGCCAGATCCATGGAACACCGGTTCAAACTCTATTGTCAGGGCGATATCCATGATTCTTCATTATCGGTGTTTTAATCTGGGGCCAAACATAAATCACAAGACCGAATGTCATTGTCCCACAGTGGCTGGCTGGATACAACTACCAGCAGTCCCCCTGAGCCATTTACTGGAGACTATCTGGGCTTTGTTCGGGCCCCCGTCCAGTTGACTGGTGGTTGATGGTGTATTGAACACAACTGAGGACCAGGACAGACTAGAGCCTCAACAGAAGATGACTCTTAATCACTCAATTAGGGGGAGGAAGTCTAATTGGTTTACATCCTTATAGGAACATGATGACATTCTAGCGTGGTCGCAGAGCGATGTGCTTTTTGGTCATCTTTGTCATGTTTTTTTTTAGCATGCCAGCGAATACAAGAAGACTTGGCTGAAGAATAGATCTGCTAGCAGGCTAGAGCTAGCCAAGACTTACTGTGCATGTATGACTGCTGCTGGTCCTGTTCCCCCAGACATCACCTGAGGTCAACATGCCTCGACCCTGGCCTTGGAAACCTCTACACTCTCCCCATCTCCATAACAGATCACCCTCAACCACCAGCACAGCACCGCTCACACACCACACACGGCTAAGTGCTTTTACAGTTTGGTGAGCTATTAGTTTCATTTCAACTCATTTAACAAACAAAGACAAAAACCCATCGTTGAATCAAGGTGTTATGCAGAGGATTGGAGGAGAGTTGTACGGAATGTAGGTTAAAGTAAGGTTGTCCCAGATTCTGAAATTGGAAACGGCTTGCGCTAGTGAAGTCCCGTTGACAGATGTGTAATGGGCCTGTCCTCATAGAGCGAGGCCTACGCTCTCAGTTAAAAGTCTATGGCTCTGCCCTCCCCTGTACCTCAGTATGTCCCTGCTCATCAGTGATGCTCCTTTGGGATTCCGTCCTTCACTCAGCCACGTGTACCCCCCTTTTAATGATCTGCACCATTTAAACAGACAGCATCCACGGAGTTAACCGCTTTCTTTATAGCATGGTGGGCTAGCCTAATTAGACGTTTTCCCTCTCAAACCCCTTGGTGTGCTGTTATGTAAATCCTCACATCCGCTGAATTACCAAGGATGTTTAAGCTTCTGATTTATGTATGACAACATATGTTTGATTGAGACACGGGAGAGAATTATGGATACTCTTCTCACTGGAATCTTTCATTGTTAGACTCTAATGGCAGCAATTTTTACATTTTGGCCAGTTTCACTAAACAACAATCCTTGTATTTTGTTTGTCTGGCAGTTGAAAATTGATCTGACGTTGTGTGTTTCTGTCTGTTTCCTTTTGCAGATATCATTGAGAAGAGTGAATTGAAGACCTTCTTCGAAAGCAACTGTTCGCAGATTTATTTTATCTTCTATGAAAATTTCATTACACTGGAAAGTAACTTAAAGCAAAAAGGTAAGTAAGGTTGTGCTGCCTGTGTGTGTGTTTTAAAACGGCCTATGACTACTACCCCGGTAGTAGAGTGTATAACTAGCTGGGTAAACTACCCCGGTAGTAGAGTGTATAACTAGCTGGGTAAACTACCCCGGTAGTAGAGTGTATAACTAGCTGGGTAAACTACCCCGGTAGTAGAGTGTATAACTAGCTGGGTAAACTACCCCGGTAGTAGAGTGTATAACTAGCTGGGTAAACTACCCCGGTAGTAGAGTGTATAACTAGCTGGGTAAACTACCCCGGTAGTAGAGTGTATAACTAGCTGGGTAAACTACCCCGGTAGTAGAGTGTATAACTAGCTGGGTAAACTACCCCGGTAGTAGAGTGTATAACTAGCTGGGTAAACTACCCCGGTAGTAGAGTGTATAACTAGCTGGGTAAACTACCCCGGTAGTAGAGTGTATAACTAGCTGGGTAAACTACCCCGGTAGTAGAGTGTATAACTAGCTGGGTAAACTACCCCGGTAGTAGAGTGTATAACTAGCTGGGTAAACTACCCCGGTAGTAGAGTGTATAACTAGCTGGGTAAACTATCCCGGTAGTAGAGTGTATAACTAGCTGGGTAAACTACCCCGGTAGTAGAGTGTATAACTAGCTGGGTAAACTACCCCGGTAGTAGAGTGTATAACTAGCTGGGTAAACTACCCCGGTAGTAGAGTGTATAACTAGCTGGGTAAACTACCCCGGTAGTAGAGTGTATAACTAGCTGGGTAAACTACCCCGGTAGTAGAGTGTATAACTAGCTGGGTAAGCTACCCCGGTGGTAGAGTGTATAACTAGCTGGGTAAGCTACCCCGGTGGTAGAGTGTATAACTAGCTGGGTAATGACGCTTTCATTCCATGACTTCCCTTAGCTGTTCAAAGCCAATTACATTAACATAAATTCACATCTGGTATTACATTGCAGCAGGTTAATGATTTGAGTGTGCAACCAAGGTGATGATCAGTGATTTTGGGACCATTCAGCGGTGAAAAACACCACTAGCAAGATGAGGCACAAAACCCTAAATCAAATCGAGCTTTATTTATATAGTACATTTCAGACATGAATGCAACACAATGTACTTCACAGGAAAAGTTACTGAATTTTAAAAAAAATTATATATATTTACTACACAACAAACATGAGGATAAAAAACTAAAGAATCACAATAAAAACTGAAAGACTAGAAAAGCTAAAAATATTTGTTTTAAGATCTCTTTTAAATATGTCCACAGTTTCGGCCTCCCCCAGGTTCTTTGGCAGGCTATTCCAGAGGCTGGGAGCATAGTAACTAAAGGCTGTCTCTCCATGCCTCTTGGTTCTAGGCTTTGGTAAAGTTAAAAGGCCAGTGCGAGAGGACCTGAGGGACCTACTGGGTACATAACTTAAAAGCATGTCTGATTTTGAAGATCTAGAGCTTATGTACTACATGTTCAAATTGAATTTATCACCACCTCAGCCCACAGTGGGGATTCTGAGGAACTATAGGAATGTCATTATTTTACAGTTTGTTTCATACTGTTGAAGTCGGAAGTTTACATACACTTAGTCAAACTTGTTTTTCAACCACTCCACAAATTTCTTGTAAACAAACTATAGTTTTGGCAAGTCTGTTAGGACATCTACTTTGCCCATGACAAAGTAATTTTTCCCCAAATTTTTACAGACAGATTATTTCCCTTTGACCCACTGGAATTGTGATACAGTGAATTATGAGGTTTATATACACTAAGTTAACTGTGCCTTTAAACAGCTTGGAAAATTCCAGAAAAGAATGTCATGGCTTTTTGACATAATTTGAGTCAATTGAAAGTGTACCTGTGGATGTATTTCATGGCCTACCTTCAAACTCAGTGCCTCTTTGCTTGACATCATGGGAAAATCAAAAGAAATCAGCCAAGACCTCAGAAAATGAATTGTAGACCTCCACAAATCTGGTTCATCCTTGGGGGCAATTTCCAAACACCTGAAGGTACCACGTTTATCTGTACAAACAATAGTACACCAGTATAAACACCATGGGACCACGTAGCCATCATACCGCTCAGGAAGGAGACGCATTCTGTCTCCTAGAGATGAACGTACTTTGGTGCGAAAAGTACAAATCAATCCTAGAACAACAGCAAAGGGCCTTGTGAAGATGCTGGAGTAAACGGGTACAGAAATATCTATATCCACAGTAAAACGAGTCCTATATCAACATAACCTGAAGGCCGCTCAGCAAGGAAGAAGTCACTGCTCCAAAACCGTCATAAAAAAGCCAGACTACGGTTTGCAACTGCACATGGGGACAAAGAGCGTACTCTTTGGAAGAATGTCTTCTGGTCTGATGAAACAAAAATAGAACTGTTTGGCCGTAATGACCATCGATATGTTTGGAGGAAAAAGGGTGAGGCTTGCAAGCCGAAGAACACCATCCCAATCGTGAAGCACGGTGGTGGCAGCATCATGTTGTGGGGGTGCTTTGCTGCAGGAGGGACTGGTGAACTTTACAAAATAGATGACATCACAAGGAAGGAAAATTATGTGGCTATTATGTGGCTATATTGAAGCAACATCTTAAGACATCTGCCAGGAAGTTGAACCTGGGTCTTCCAAAAGGACAATGACCCCAAGCATACTTCAAAAGTTGTGGCAAAATGGCTAAAGGACAACAAGTCAAGGTTGGAGTGGCCATCACAAAGCCCTGACCTCAATCCTATATAACATTTGTGGGTAGAACTGAAAAAGCGTGTGTGTGAGAGGAGGCCTACAAACATGACTCAGTTACACCAGCTCTGTCAGGCGGAATGGGCCAAAATTCACATAACTTATTGTGGAAAGCTACCCGAAAATGTTGACCCACGTTAAACAATTTAAAGACAATACTACCAAATTCTAATTGAGTGCATGTTAACTTCTGATCCACTAGGAATGTGATGGAAGAAATAAAAGCTGAAATAAATAATTCTCTCTACTATTATTCTGACATTTCACATTCTTAAAATAAAGTGGTGATCCTAACTGACCCAAGACAGGGAATTGTTTACTTGGATTGAATGTCAGGAATTGTGAAACTGAGTTTAAATGTTTTTGGCTAAGGCGTATATCAACTTCCCACTTCTGTCACTGAAATATGTCTGTACACAACAGAATGTGTAAAATGTTCCAGAGTAGAAAGCGTTTATTAGTACAGGGGGTCCCAAGCTTTCTTGCATCTGGGACCCCTTCTGTGATAGCAAATTCATCAGGGACCTGCTCATAATATCACAACACAACTCCTACTTTAGAGTGCATTAATAATAGCATATAAGCAGTTTTTACCTTGACTTCTGCCGTGCCTGGTCGGACTAATCAAGTCTCTGCTCCTGGGAAAGAACATTTTAAATGCCCCCCTCTTGGCATCAGAGAGAACATTTTGCAGTTCCAATCTAATTTCCTGCAATTCTACACATGTTGCCTTGGTGCAGAAAACAACATTTTTGGCGAATACAGGAAGAATGGAGTTGACGAAATTAATCAACGATTGAGTGCTGTGGATACCAATATCCCTGTGAGCCTCCCAGGCCCATGTTGTGCATCTCAGGGTTTAAGAACATAAATTGTGGATGAATAATATTATATTGTACCCTACAAACTTTTGAGTTGTTTGCTTGCAATATTCCTAAAAAAAACATCTAAATGCCTAATAATAATATTTTCAGATCTGGATGCAGACCTCTGCAGTACTTCTCTTTGGGAAACCCTGGATTAGTATCGCTGGGAGCTAATAATAACCTAGAAAGTGCATCACAGCAACGGTACATTTCCCAGAACCCTCTCCTTCTCAGAACACATACACACTGACATTACTCCTTGAGTTTAGTGCAGGATTCTCAGAGACATGTACTCTAGGTAAACTCGTTTAGATAGAGGGAGGAGAAAAGCTTGATCCGGCCCGTTACCTGGCCCATTATCTAACCCCAAGGTGGCGCTACACTACCTTCCGATCTAAGTGATTAGTAGGTACGGCACAGCCAGGGGTGGTTTCTGGACAGGGCCTTCTCTACCCCCCACCCCCCCCCCTGCTGTCAGTCTGTTTGTTGATGAATGGGCTCTGTAACGCACACCCCTCTGTGGGTCCTCTCCCCAAGTCCCCTTCTAGCACTTACTGAGCCCTGCGTGACTACCTCCATGTTTAATGCATGCTCCATCGTAGGGCCTTCAATAATTAACCCCCTCCACTTCCCCCATTCTCACTACTCTTTAAAGCACTGTTCTGATGACATGGTAGAGAGGGATGACTTCAGCTTCCTCGTTGTCCTCCTCACAGCTTCAGACCTTATAGCTCTATTTTGATCATGACCTTGGGAGGAAGTGACCGCCGGTATACCAGCAGCTGCCTCGTTGTAGTGCTCGTAACTCATAGAGATCTTTTACTTACACACACACACACACACTGTGAAGGGTTTATAGTACACAGACAAGATCATGAAAGTCACACAACTGTCAGGGCTTTGGAATGATGAAGTACGTTAGTCACATTCATCCTGGCCCTAGAGAGCTGCAGAGCCTGCCAGTTCTCATCCAAGTCAATATGTCTCACTTCATTGTAAGAGAGAACTCACATCCCCAGTGTTGTGATCAATTAGGACTTACAAAAGTGATCTGGATGATGAGCAGATGCTGGACTACAGAAGGAAGTTTGGAAACCACTGAAGTGAAATGAACTACACATTTCTGACAGGTTCCAATCCCCAATGTTGAACTGTCTTTCCTCTTATGGATGAAACTGACTCTTTTCTCTCTTTCAGGGAACAAGTCTCAGAGGGAGGAGCTGGACTCTATCCTCTTTATTTTTGAAGTAAGTTGCTGTACCTTTCTGTTCTGAATCATGTTGATGGTTCCCGGTCTGATGTCTAGTGACAGTTCCAGCCGTAGACATGGATCAGATCTGTCTCTGTGGTTACGGCATTTCAACCTGTTTACACAGCTCTGCAGTCAGCTGAAGGGAGGGGCCAACACTGTTTCCTTGGTGCTAATTCGACCTGCCTGCCTACTTCCTGAATTGACCTCAAATAGAAAAGGAAAGGGGATTGTTAAGGAATAAATAAACCCTGCTTGATTGTTTTTCACCAGTGTTGAAGGCAGCACACAGAGATGGCAAAAACCTTGCTGTGTACTGTATTCATTTGCAGGGTTTTTGTTCAGTAGAGATGAGTGATGTGTGGGCTACACGGTTTATAAACAGCTTGACTGATGTCATTCTCCAGTCTGGTGCTTCTCCTCGAGGTTAAAGTCCCCCACCTTGTTTTCCCACCTGACTCAAACAGCAGCTCCAGTTTCCAATACAAACAGGCAGTTTCCAATACAAACAGGCAGTTTCCAATACAAACAGACCGCAGTTTCCAATACAAACAGGCAGTTTCCAATACAAACGGGCAGTTTCCAATACAAACGGGCAGTTTCCAATACAAACGGGCAGTTTCCAATACAAACGGGCAGTTTCCAATACAAACGGGCAGTTTCCAATACAAACGGGCAGTTTCCAATACAAACGGGCAGTTTCCAATACAAACGGGCAGTTTCCAATACAAACAGGCAGTTTCCAATACAAACAGGCAGTTTCCAATACAAACAGGCAGTTTCCAATACAAACAACACAAGCTGCCAGTCTCTAGAAGAGAGGTGGAGAGAAGCTAGAAGAGAGCATATGTCAAGGTCCTTTCAGTAGAAATGGGAGTGTTCTTCTCACTGCGTCGACAGAACCCAGGGCTGAGGTCTGGACATGGGCCCACTGGTCTCTGTGTGAGATTGAGGCTAAACGGTGTCAGCAGGCCATGTACTCTACACCAGGGACAGGCAACTGGCAGCCACTGTGACCCCTCATGATGAGTTCAGATTTTTTGTGGCCCCCACTCCAGTCCAAGTTGCCTGTCCCTTCTCCACTCTGTCTAAGAGCTACCCAGGCATCTTCAATGTATTATCATTTTACATAAAATGTATCCCCATATGTGGACTGCGTTTGGCTTGTTATTTGCAAACTTACGGGTGTGAGGTGCAGAACATGCTATATATATTGTGCTTTATTAGCGTGCTGGTATCGCAGGTGTACGTGATATCCTGTGTGATTGACAGTCAGCTGCTTACAGTCTTTCTCCTGTATTGACTGTTGAGCGAGAACTTCACCAACGGAGTTCAAACTGTATTTGTGATACCTGACTTTCACCTGACTGAACTCCTCTCCCGTACATTTTAAGCTGACATCCAACCCGGTATTGACAGGAAGTGCTCTCTGTCTGTTCATGTGGCACGAAGCCAGGCTTTAGTCTGGCTTTCTCTGCCTCCCTCCGCAGCATGAGAAGTCTGTCTCCCTCCACACGCGCCCAGTCATATGGCCTCGGATTCCACATGCCTTTAAAAAATTTTTTTCCTAGGTTATCCTTTGAAAAAGAACTAATATTGAAAGCAGCTTAACCCAAGAGTGTTCCCCTTTAGCCCCGTGTGCTTTTACAGTGTGCCGAGAAGATAAGCTCACTGAGTGGTGTGTACAGGACCGATACGAACAGCTTTGATCCTCAACTGACACACTGTGTTCCCTTCTCTCTGAGCTGCTAGATTAGACATGTTGGATTGTACGTGGCTGTTTATAACACTACGGACTTGATATACCAGGTCTATCTGCGAGCGTACGCCCTGGCACCTATGGGTGTCGTTTTTGTGTTCGGCTCCCAAAGAAAGCATTCACTTCACAGTGTAAGGGGATAGATTTGTACAGTAGAAAAGGACGGGAAATATGTTCCCAGAAGAAGGTTTTGAAGGTGTGCACAGGTTTATTTCCTTCTGCTCTCAAGGGAGGGCATGTGCCTGTTGTCGGGGCCCTTCTGTGCTGTGTCTTTGTACTCTTACTTTTGGATCAGATTCAAATTGCCGACATCTTGTGCTGGGAACTGCAATGCCCCTAGTACTGTAGCAGGTCTGTATCATCAGTTTTAGTTAGGCTCGTCCATCAACCATAAAGTCATCCCCAGACAGCACAGAGGTGGGTGTGTGACTGGATGACTGCAAGGATAAAGCCATTAGTGACTCCACACTTTGACACACTTTTTAATTCGGTTTGACAGACGGGCCAAGAATAAAGAATCTCTCTGCCTTCAATAACCCACTTCCTGAATTCATCCCTGTAAGTCTCCCGATACCTCACTAAAGGTAGCAAGCTCCTAGCTCCAGTTGTCTCCGCTCTCCAAGGAAAGATGAGAAACTAGGCTACAGATTCCCCATCCGTCAAACTAAGACCATCTCTGGGCCTGTTTGACGTGTCCCCATCGTGTTATTGTTTTGACCTGGCTGTGCTGTGGAGATGACCTTACTGTCACCGTGGTGCGGTATGTGAGCCCCCTTTTCTGAGGGTGGTTTGGGTGTGGGTGGGGGGGGTAAATGGGTTTTTCTGTTCTCCCTCAACGCATCACCCCCACCCCCTGCCGTCGTCTCCCGCCACCTCCCTGCCCTCTCTGTGTGTGGTGGCATTGTCAGGGGCAGCTTGCGCTGTTGCACTGGCGTGTGTTGTGTGTGTGTGTGGTTACACCACGGTATGATGAGGCGCAAGAGAGCCTGTGTACTGCTCTTCATGCCACAGACACAAAATGTCATAGCATACCTGTACGTCTGCCCTTCAATACACCTCCTAACACGCACAGTTAAAGAGTTCAGTAACCAGCCTAATCAATACCTGCCCCTGGCAATACCGAACCGTTGTCCGTGCCGTCCCTTATTCAGTCCATGTTTTGGACAACCTATGAGTGCCACAGTCAAATGCCTGTTTTCTCTTCTCACGCACAGATCTAATGCACAACAGCAATGAACCGAGTCCTCTCAGCCAGACGCATCACATTAACCACGTATCACACGTTCAAAGGCAACCGTCAGAGGAGATGTCGCACCATGACATAGAAGGACAGAGGGCTGCTGGCCTGCGCTACACGCTGCGTGTTTGCTAAGTCATGCTGTGAATACCACCTCTGTTGAACTTGATCGACCCTGGCTGCCTCCCATGAAACACTTGCCTGCCTTCACTCTCAGATTGGCAGTGGGCATAACGGCTGCTTTCTCCCAGCCCTGGCCTGCCTCTCCCCATCACTTCCTCACTTTCCTCTGTGCCTCCACTGCCAAGAGGGAGCAGGCTTTGGCTAGGCCACTGCAGCGGACACTACACACTGACTGCACAGTATCTGCCCCTAGCCTGCAAGTGGTCTAATCAGTCAATGACAACGTCCTTGCAGTTGTTCATATGTCGAGGCCACACTGGATGTAGATGCTTTAGGTTGTGTGTGTGTGAACACCTTCCTAATATTGAGTTGCACCCCGTTTTGGCCTCAATTGGTCGGGGAATGGACTCTACAATGTTGACTCCAATGCTTCCCACAGTTGTCAAGTTGGTTGGATGTCTTTTGGGTGGTGGACCATCCTTGATACACACGGGAAACTGTTGAGCCTGTAAAACCCAGCAGCTTTGCAGTTCTTGACGCGCTCAAAGCGGTGAGCCTGGCACCAACTACCATTCCCCGTTCAGAGGCACTTCAATTTTTTGTCTTGCCCATTCACCCTCTGAATGGCACGCATACACAGTCCACGGCTTGTCTCAAGGCTTGCAAATGATTCTTTAACCTGTCTCCTCCCCTTCATCTACACTGATTTGAAGTGGATTTAACAGGTGACATCAATAGGGTATCATAGCTTCACCTGGATTCACCTGGTCAGTCTGTGTCATGGAAGAAGAGGTGTTCATGAATGTTTTGTACAGTCAGTGTAGATACAGAACATCAGCATCAGTCTTCACACTTTTCAACTAATTACAGAAAATTTCCTGCTGTACTGACAAATTGCAGCACATTTGAGTAGGTGGATGAGGAACAGTTGAGGAACACTGTGGGAGAGCGGCCCTAAATACAGCATGTGTATGTAGGTGGAAGTCATGGGACATCGCTCTAGACCTCTGGCGTCATTGTCACAAGACGGGAGCTCTGTGGTCACATGACAGGACTCCCAGACCCACTGACTCATGGTTATTTACCCTCCTTCATGGCAGAGGTGACGGGTCAGTGGACAGGACATCATTGGAAATTTGTGAGAGGCAAGTTATTTTTGTGTGCAGTACACAAGTTTGAATACAGTGCATTTCAATCATAGAGAAAAGACCGTTTTGTTGATCTCGGGGTTGTGCGACTGGCTGTGGCCCTGTGATTCTGACCAGGTTAGAGGTTGTGAGACTGGATGTGGTTCTGACCAGGTTAGGGGTTGTGAGATTGGCTGTGGTTCTGACCAGGGTAGGGTTGTGAGACTGGCTGTGGCCTTGTGGTTCTGACCATGTTAGGGGTTGTGAGACTGGATGTGGTTCTGACCAGGTTAGGGGTTGTGAGATTGGCTGTGGTTCTGACCAGGTTAGGGGTTGTGAGACTGGCTGTGGTTCTGACCAGTTTAGGGGTTTTGAGACTGGCTGTGGCCCTGTGGTTCTGTAACCAGGGGACCTCCGAGTGAAGTGTGTGTGTCTGCTTCCCCAGTATCCGGGCAGCGACCTGACTCTGAGCCCAGCCATCCGTCACCCAGCCCCTGACTCACCACTCTGAGCCCAGCCATCCGTCACCCAGCCCCTGACTCACCACTCTGAGCCCAGCCATCCGTCACCCAGCCCCTGACTCACCACTCTGAGCCCAGCCATCCGTCACCCAGCCCCTGACTCACCACTCTGAGCCCAGCCATCCGTCACCCAGCCCCTGACTCACCACTCTGAGCCCAGCCATCCGTCACCCAGCCCCTGACTCACCACTCTGAGCTCAAGGCTGCTCTGACCTACAGACTGGGAAAGCCCAGACTGGGAAACCTCCGAGTGAAGTGTGTGTGTCTGCTTCCCCAGTATCCGGGCAGCGACCTGACTCTGAGCCCAGCCATCCGTCACCCAGCCCCTGACTCACCACTCTGAGCCCAGCCATCCGTCACCCAGCCCCTGACTCACCACTCTGAGCCCAGCCATCCGTCACCCAGCCCCTGACTCACCACTCTGAGCCCAGCCATCCGTCACCCAGCCCCTGACTCACCACTCTGAGCCCAGCCATCTGTCACCCAGCCCCTGACTCACCACTCTGAGCTCAAGGCTGCTCTGACCTACAGACTGGGAAAGCCCCAGTCTGTCCAGAATACACCGAATACACTTCAATAGGGGGGTGCTCAGAGGGTTTTTAATATGCCTTTGGGTAAAGGAGAGCAGATAGAAAAGGAGAGCTCTGTGAGCTAAATTGATGTTACTTTCCTCCACTATTTTTGGATATCAGCCAGCAACTGAACACTGTGGTTGTCTGTGTGTAGACCCTTGGGACTCAGGCCAGCCTACTCTCCAGTCAGTGCTGTAGTAGAGACAGGACGGTAATCATGTTATGAAGGCAAGAGGACATGGAGGAGAGGAACGAGCTCGATTTACACAGCTCTCGTGATTTACTGTGCTAGTCTCTGCCGTCGCTCACGGGGGCAGACGATTGGCCGTGATTGATGTCAGTTTAACCGCTCGCTGCAGAGCCGACCCATTAAAATGCTGGGTATGTAAATGTGAATGTTCCAAGTAGGTCATGAATAAAATAATGTCAACCTGTATTGTGGCTGCCCGTCAATACCTCTCCTCTGTGTCTCTGGGTTAATGGCCTCATCTCCCCCTTCGTCCGCATCAAGGGTGAAAGAGCTCAATGGCTTTTTATTGGCTTGTTTTCTACTAGCCAACATCCTTCGGGAGAATGTACATGGAGCCATTGTGCGTTTTTCCTCCTCTCCGGTTTGGATTAGGATTGTCAGATCTTCCGCAGGAGACTTCTGGTGCAAGTATCAATGCTTATTTACAAGCGTTGGCACTTACAAAGTCAATGGTCGTGGGTTCGATTCCCGGCGGGGCCACCCATATGTCAAAAGGTATGCACGCATTGACTGTAAGTGACTATGGATAAGGTGTCTGCCAAATAGCATACATTTCAGCCTTCACCTGACCACTAGAGAGTTTAGATTTGTCATTTGATGCATTGCTGTCGAGTAGTAGTCTAGGCCTTCGTTTTGTAGGTTGCTATTATGGTCTAAACCTCTGGGTATCTATTAGGCAACCGTCACTAGTTTTGCCTTATTTGCCTACTCTGCCTCACTGGCAGTGGGTTGAACTCGCCGGCCCTGTCAAAAACAAATCCTAGCTGATCATTAAAAGTTTTTTTTAAGACCTGCTATGAAACGTAAGGGTCAGCGAATTCCGCTTGCTTTGACTTTGACAACAGTGGAATATGTGAATACTGATCGGACTGGTAATCATTAGCTTGAGGAAGAGCTACAGTGTATTGTTGCTGCCACCTACTGGTCAGAGAGTAGTATGAAGCCGTTTCACGAATGCCCTTTTGGTTATATGTGTGCTACATTGCATGTCTGATAAGCTTGTTACGATCCAATGTAGATATCGCGCAAGCAAGAACTCCGTTTGATAGGCTACTTAACCAATCTGATCAGATCCATATTAGGCCTACTTCTATTTGATAGTCTATCGGCTGTCATCATTCGAGCTCAGCATCTACTTCTACAAACGGCTGGTGATTTGGTTTCAGTGTAAATGAGTAATCCACTGTTTACACTGTGGGGGTTGGCCTGGAAACATTTTCAGTCTTCCACTGTATGACCGGACATTTTACTGTCACATATTATTTCACCACTGTAGGTGGTGAAGGCCTAGTGATCTACTGAACTGTCCTACACATTTGAGTTACTCCAGCATTTTCAATGCAGGTTCACGCGATAGTTGAATTAAATGACAGTGAACTGTGACCCTGCTCTATTCGCCTGCTGTGGCTCTCTGGGCTGTAATGGTCACATGCCTGCCATGCCGTTCACTCCCAACTCCACTGTGACTGACTGCCCTATAGAAACGGTCTCTGGCTCATATATGGCTGGTTTAAGAAAAGTTTCCTCGTGTTTCTCTGGAAAGTATGCTCGCTCTTAACATGAGTTGAAACTCCACCGAATCCTGTTGACTTATTCACCAACTTTTCTCGTTGTTGCGTCGAAACAAGGATGAGAGACTCCACAGGTGCGGTGTTACATCCTACCAAAGTGAAGCTTAAATCAGTGGGTACAATGACAAAAACAAAGTCTTCAAAGTTCCCCTGAGGCTTTCTGTGAGCGCTGGAAAGCCCTTGTGGGACACCTCTGGTAGAAGTGTATTCTGTGTCATGTACGCCCTGTGGCTGGAAACCTAAGTACGGATCATGTAAATGTGGTTGGAGTCGGACGCGTCCCTCCGTAATACCCCATCTTTATGCCTGGAGTACGTCTCCAGATTAGAGTAACTCAGTCAGCCCGCTCTGCTCAGCCCCTTTGTCAGGCTCACAGTGCTTCATATCAGCGAGTAAAGTCCCATTGTTGCGGCTGCCATTCCCACCGCCGCGGGGAGTCTCCCCGCTTCTGCTCTGCATTCCCTGCCTTCCCCTGGACGAAGGGTGGGTGTTACACACACACACACACACACACACACACACACACACACACACACACACACACACACACACACACACACACACACACACACACACACACACACACACACACACACACCACCCTCCCTCTCTGGAAACCACACAGGCTTAGACTTACCCCCCACTGTTTTACCACCTAGAGTAATGTCTGCATCTCCAAGGAGAGCATCAGTGCTGGGAGCTGGGCATGTCTAATCCCAGCCGGGATCAATAGAAAGGTGCAATAGAGAAGGACATGTATCGTCACGCTCTGGATCAGAGAGGAGTCAACCAGGACACAGGGACACCAGGAGTGATGGCTGTCAGATTTCTGTTTCTATCACTGAGAAGGAGAGGGATTTAGACGGAGAGTGGAGTAGACACGAGGAGAGATGCACAACGAGAGAGAGGAGAGGTGGAGGAGGGGAGAAATACAGAGCGGGGGGAGGTGTTGATAAACCGAGATATGCTGTACTCGAAACATGAGATGCGTTTTGGAAGCCGTAATGTGGCATGGCTGCTCTCCTCTTGGCTACTGATCCAGGATCTGGTCTCTCGCTCTTTCTCCGTGCTCTGACCTTCAGTCTCTATTTCTCAAGACTCACTGCAAATTCAGTTTGCATGTATAGCTACTGCTGGTGAGGACTTAATGTTCAGAGGTCTCTCTCTCTCTCATATCAGAGCTTTATCATGCAGGCCAGAGTAGGGTTGCTCTACCAAGTGGTTCATCAATTACCCACAATCCACTGGCCATTACCGGACCAGCCGCCACACACTGCACATTCCACAGTGGTGTCCTCTCTTCTCATCCCCCCCATCCCTCACCCCCCCTGTCTCTTTTTTATCCCCCCAGAGGGACCCAGGTAACCCCTCCCTCAGTGTAGGAGTAATTATAGCCTGCTGAAAGGTCACACGCTCTAATTGAGTTGTACATTTCATGGTTGGCGAGGTGATGACATTTCCAGCGTTGTCCCATGTCACCGGGGCCACCCCTATAGCAGGCCAGAGACACACGCAGGAGGAGGAACGGACAGCAGTGACTACTGGTTGACTGACAAGGCTGCTATGCTTTTTTAAAAGTGGGCTCTGTTTAGGATGTATGTCTGAGCAGCTTAGCAACATGGCCCTGTCTAGTGTGTGGTGTGCAAATGTGACTTGTTTAAAGCCTATCGAGTAAAAATAATTCTGTCCTCTCTCCATCTGTGATCAGGTTTATCTGCTCTGTCTCTGTGTTCTGATTTGTCTGTACGGGGAAAGACACGTCAGGCATTTGTGCTAATATTTTATACGTTCCTTCCCATCTTCTCCAGAAAATTCTGCAACTTCTACCAGAACGAATGTACAGTCGATGGCAGTTCCACAGTATAGGTATGTCCAGTGAATCAGCTGTTTCTAAGTTGGTACTCACTCTACCCTCCTTGAATAGGCCTACAGTGGTAATATTTGCATTCTTCCGCATGGGTACATTAGTCAAAGGTCTGTCCCCTCCTGTGTCACGACAACCACCGAAATAAACCACGGAAGCACAGATTATCGGCACAAACCACTCTTTAACAGTTTGTGTGAGAAGAAAATAATTAGTCGCGGAAGGCGAGGTAAATGAAAAATGCAAATGAGAGCTTCATTTGAAATGCAAATTGGTAATTGAATTATGCGTCGCTCGGTTTCAGCCTCGCAAGCAGCGATAACCTCAATTATAATCTTCTGTTTGTCAGCCGTTTCCCTAAAGCGACGAGGCAGAGATCGTCGCCGCGGATCAACCCCTGGGGCTTATTGCTCCCACTATGGAGGCTCATCTTCCCTCGACAGTCCCCAAACACGCTCCCTAGTCCACAGAACACCAGCTAAAACCTGTCCCTCCTTCCCTAGCCTCATGCTTAAGGAGTCACCTCACCTAGACAACTGTTGCCTATCATTGACCCTGCTCCCCAAAGTAGGTAGAGGACAACTCATTAGCAACACGGACAAGGAACGCCATAAGCTGTAGAACTTATAGTCAGATGCAGAAAGACAGGGCCCAGTGATGTCTTTTTAGGTCCCCCTCCACTATAGGAACAAGCATTTACAGACCGTCACCTGGTGGAAAATGTATCTCGGTCTCTCCTTATGACTCATTTCCAATCTCTTGGAGCCTAGGAGTTGGGATTGGAAGCAATTTATTCTTCATTTTTTTCAACACATTGATTTAACCTGATGAGTGGAGAAGCAGGCATTTAGCAATCAGAGCAATGTCTCATTTGATTACCGCAGACCTGATTGGCTTCATAACTGCACGCCAGGCAATTGATGTTCATTTTCATCAGGAGAATGAGCAGCCTTCCCTCCCTGACTGGTTTATCACCACCCCCAAGGTCAATATTTACTGATGGAACAGACCGACGTGCTTGTCTCTCTGTGTTAAGTGTAACTATGTGCAGAGAGTAGTGTGTTGTATCTCTAGTACACATCAGGTGGAAGGCATATCTCTTTTGTTGGTGTCAGTGTTGTCCTCTGTTCTTCATGCTTTATCGCTTTCCGTTGCAGGTTCTATTCTGAAAAAGCTTTTGCACACTGGAAACTCGTTCAAGGTGAGACTTGTTTTGTGTTTTCTAACACAAACTTGCACATGTTACTCCAACGTGACTGTGAAGGAGACGGAGCAGTCTGATCCTGTTCCGTGTACAGTAACCTGTCCCCTGTCCTCCTGCATGCAGATCAGATGTGAGGGAATTCGTCTGTTCCTGCTGTGGCTGCAGGCCCTGCAGAATAACTGTGCAGAGGAGCAGTTCCTCATCTTCGCCTGCCTGGTGCCAGGCTTCCCTGCCGTGCCCTCCACCAGAGGACCCTGCACCCTGGATACCATCATCTACAACCCTTTCTCCAACCCGCCCGATGGTGAGACCCCTCAGCGTCTCTCACACACATTTGTTTTTACTATCCTTATCGGGACCAAGCGATTGATTTCCATTCAAAATCCTATTTTCCTAAACCTTAACCCATAACCCTAACACCTAAGCCTAAAATAGCCTTTTTCCTTGAGGGGACTGGTAAAATGTCCCCAGTTGTCCGGAATTTTCCTTGTTTTTACTATCCTGGACTCTTTGTCCCCGCAAGGATAGTAAAACCAAACACACACGCTCAGCACACCCCAAGGTGCTCCATCTTCTGGTCCCCTGTCCTTACAGTTGAATGTGTCTCAGTTTGCTGTTCAGACCTGTTTCAGTGCTATCTGGAAGTTGTGCAATTTGAGCTGGGGCAGCTGACTGGGATTGTCTGGGTCCTGGGGAACTACACTGATTATTTCATGAAATGGGCTGCTGGAGTGAGATGAAGGCCGTCTTCACTCCTCATTCCCTCTTTCGCTCTGTTTCTCTCTCTGGCTCAACAGCCAAGGTGGTGCCTGAGGAGATTACACCGCTGGTGCCAGCTGTGCCAGGGGAGAAGCTGGCAGACGACCAGACCTGCTACATCCTCCAAACCCTGCTCAAGTTTATGGTTGTCCAGGTGAGGCTCCTGCTACAACATTGTCCTTCCTAGACAACACTGGATCACTCTGTGGCCTCGGTCGAATACTTTCAAAATGCATAATCTAATCAGATGAGGCCATTCTTTCCTGTAAAAACAAAGTCATGTGTCCAGTACCAAGCTTGTATGGGGCCTATTGTCTGGCTGTGTTGTGACTCAGTCTGCCTCTTTGTGTCTGAAAGGCGTCCAGTTTAGAGTGGAAGAACAAAGACAACCAGGATTCCGGCTTCAGGTTTCTCTTCAGTCTGTTCAAGAAGTACTACCTTCCTCACCTCTTCCCCTCCTTCACCAAGCTCACCAACCTTTACAAGCCGCTTTTAGGTAGGGGTGTGGGTGTGGGTGAGTCCGTGCATGTAGGGTTGTAATTCCCTTTGCTATGAGCAGTCTCTTTAAAAAAATTATACCGTTATGTCACCGTGGGTCAATTTGCAAAAACTCAAGGGCTTACTCCATTTGAGATTCTGAATGTGCAGCTTGACTCTAACACACTCCTGGTAGCTTTTTACATTTATTTTTATTTTTTTTAAAGTGGCATGCAAATTGGGTATTAGCTACTCTCCTAAGAAGCAGCTTTGGATAAATTATTTATTTTTTTGGAGGGGAAGTGTAATATCATGCTCCTCTATTAAACCAGGCAAGTCAGAAGTTCTAATTTATAATTGCAGCAACAGGCCTTTGCCAAGTCAAAAACTTGACCCAAAAGCTAATTAATACAGTCGATGCACACAGATTCCTGAGGCCAGGCAATTTAGACATCTGGTCATGAACTTGATGTTTTCCTCCATTTCCCCCGTTCTAATGATCTACTCTGTCTGAGAGGGAATGTCTATTTTTAGCTAATTGCCAGTCAATTCAAAGGTATTCAACCCATGTTTAAATGAGGTTTCATGAATTATAGAAATTAAAATCCTTTGCAACATTAACCTGGTCCACGAGGCTGTGGTTCACTGTAATTATCAGGGTTGTTCAGGTCAGTTACTTTGTGGGCTGAATTAAATATTTTCATATAACAGCAAAAATAACCTGATGTTGACTGAAAGAGCAGCGTGTTTCGATCTCGTGTAATATCCTTATCTTTCTCTTAACTCCCACTGTGTATACATCACCCTCGTTTCCCTCTCTGTGTCTCTGACCCTTCCCTCTCCCTACCTCCCCCAGACCTCCCCCACCACAGACCAAAGCCTCTGTATGTCCCGGTGACCCGTAACAACGAGAGCACGTTCTGTACGAGAGACCAGTACCTGGCTCCCCGTGTGGCCTTCATCACCTGGCTGGTCACCTTCTTCCTGGAGAAGAAGTACGTCAGCGCCGCCACCCCCAGCGTCCGGAACGGGACTAACGAGGTCATCCCCAAACTTATCCAGGTAGGTCCGATGTCAAACATGCAAGTAGATGCCAATAGACTTCCAGTCACTGCACAAACACTGGTTAGCATTGGCTCGCGAAACTACCTCGAACTTCCTTCATACTGGACGCAGAGACATACAAATGGTATCCACGAGTTCATCTGACTCTAGGGAAGTAGATAAAGTATCCCTTTAATGCCGAAAGGATTGAATGGTCAGTTCCAAGGCGAGGTTTATTTTAATGTTGACTTGGAATAATTGTATTCAACCAACAGTTAATGCTATGTTAGTCTTGGTCTTTATAATTTATACTGGAACCCAGCCCTAAACCCTCTCACTGGTACCCTGTCCAACCCGCTGCTGTGTGTGTGTTCAGACTGTCACTGCAGGTAGTAGCAGTCAGGAGAAGGATAAAGACCGTGGTGGCGAGGGGGAGCCCAACGGCCCCACGGAGCCAGAGAAGAGCCACTCTAACAGTAGCACGCTGTCTGACCGGCGCCCCAGCGACTCCAGCCTGTGCAGCATCGACGAGGAGCACCGCAGCGTCTACGACATGGTGCACGCCATCCTACTCTCCACACGGGACAACATCAACTTCGTCAATGAGGTTTTTCACCAGGTACAGCCCACAGAGAGATGATGACAGTGTTTCCAAATGACTCACTGAGAGTATAAACTAGACTTTTCCTCTGCAGTAGCAGTTTTAGTTGTGAAGCTGATTTCCTTTGGTTCCCCACTAGCTTTGGAACATGATGCTGAGTAGGAAACCATCTTATCTGTTGTGTGCTGCCATCTAGTGCAAAGACACTATCACTACATCAAAGTGATCCTCTTAGCTGGAGCAAATTCAATAATTCAAGTTAATTCAAGTGAAATGTCCTTAGCCACCACATCTGCTTCGTGTCATTTAGCAAACACCTTATTAGGATCCTGAAAATACATTTATTCATTATCCAACGCCCCCATTATCCTATTTTCTCTTGCACTATACTGTGTAATATCTGTCTATATCTCCAGGCCTTCCTGTTGCCCTCCTGTGAGGCGTCAGCGACCCGGAAGGTGATCAAGGTGTACAGGAAGTGGATCCTGCAGGAGAAGCCAGGCTTCATGACGGAGCCGGAGAAGAGCAGACAGGCCGAGGTGGAGGAGAACCCAGAGCAGCTGCTCATCACGGAGCCCGATAGCACACACACACAGGTAATGGCAGTGATACACAGACAAACACAGGTAGCCTAGTGTTTAGAGTGTTGGGCCATTAGACGCTAAGGTCACTAGTTCAAATCCACGAGCTGACAAGGTGAACAATCTGTCAATGTGCCCTTGAGCAAGGCACTTATCCCTAATTGGTCCAAGGATCGCCATTGATAATGGCTGACCCTGCCTGTGACCCTACTCTCCCCATTTTGGCAAAAAACACATTTCTGCACATTGGGATAAACAAAAAACACATTTCCGTTTCACACGTGTATAAATCACAAATATAAACACTAACCTAATTATTATTATTACACAACTACACACACATACACACACACACACACACAGCACAAGTTAGTGGATGCGCAGACTAAAATTAACTCGGAACACTCAATTTCATACTCGCCACGCTGAATGGACGGTCGTGTTTACCTGCAGGCGTTGGAGAGTCATGGTCACAAACGCTCGTCCAGTTGGGGCAGAACATACTCCTTCAGCAGTGCCATCAGCCGGGGCTGTGTCACTGAGGAACAGAACAGAGACATCAAGGCTGGCATCCAGCCCACCCTGCAGGTATGTGCGTGCGAGCGCGGTTTGTATTTTTTGACACATTTTTTGTTGTTGTTATGCGTGTCCAGATGTATCTCATCAACCCTTGACCATAGTTTTATCTCCATGCTCTACCCCCCCCCCCCCCCAGGTGTTCCTGACCAACTCGGCCAACGTGTTTCTGCTGGAGCCGTGCCCAGACGTGGCCAAGCTACTGGACAACCAGGTGGAGGTGTGCAAGGGGGTGCTGAGCATCTACCGCCACGTGATCATGGAGCACGCCATGAACACACAGACATGGTACGTCAGTCAGCACCTCATCAACGTGCATACTGAAATACACTAAGCATGATCAATAAAATGTCACAATAGCGTTCAGTTTGGCTGCTGGGGCCCCCGGTGGGGGGGCAAGGAGATCCCCCATCTACACTATTGACCACTACGTGCTGTTTTCAAGATTAATTACAACTATTTGGTTGTAATATCTCCTCTTGAAGAGCGTAGTCAAAACTACACATTTCTGATTATTCCACATTTATCTCTATCATCAGAGTTATATAGTAAACATCAATTGATCATGTATTTTCAGATGCGCGAGGGTCAGATCCGTTTGGCTATCCAAACATTGCTTCTGCTATCCATAGCATGTGTCATTTAGCTTGCTTTTTTAGAGATTAGGCTTTTGGAAAGAGCTTGACATCGTCCTGGTAAAGTTGTCTGTCGGACTACTGTCATCACCGTAAATCAAACCATATTTAGATATAGTCATCTAGTTTATCCCCTGAAAGTTAGCTTGATTGACGTGGTCTGTTATTAGCGAGCTAGCCAATTTGACGTGGTCCGTCAATCAATGCAGCCTATCATGTTTGTCAGCAGCAATCGTGACTAAATACTATTTAAAAACAATGTTGAAAATGGAATAATGTTAGGCCTACCCAACGAAGTTAGCTATGTCGGTTGGAGAAAAAAGTACCTACTTCTACTTACCGCTATGGTAAGCCAACTGTACCAAGTTTCTACCGGTAGCTGCTACTTGACAGGCAGATCCCACAAAGGATGGGACAATTCACCTAAACCACTCACACTTGTCAGGTATAGCTTTCTTATTATTTTACGGCACTCAAATATCCAATTAATGGTGGCCAATATTTTGAGATATCGTGAGGCTACCCTCCAGGTTTTACACAATTTCTAAACAGGTTTTTAAGAATTTTTGCTAATTTCTTCAAAATAAATAACTGACCCTTTACAGACCCTTTACTCAGTACTTTGTTGAAGCACCTTTGGGAGCGATTACAGCCTCGTGTCTTCTTGGGTATGACGCTACAAGCGTAACACACCTGTATTTGGGGAGTTTCTCCCATTCTTCTCTCAAGCTCTGTCAGGTTGGATGGGGAATGTCGCTGCACAGCTATTTTCTGGTCTCTCCAAAGATGTTCGATCGTGTTCAAGGTCGGGCTCTGGCTGGGCCACTCAAGGACATTCAGAGACTTGTCCCGAAGCCACTCCTGCGTTGTCTTGTCTGTGTGCTTGGTGTTGTCCTGTTGGAAGATGAACCTTTGCCCCAGTCTGAGGTCCTAAAGGGGTCTGAATACTTTCCGAATGCACTCTATATACTGTTTGTGTACACCCACTGGCTTAAATAGGAAAACATATTCTAAACCAAGCGGTTGCTTTTACCTGAAGGACTGTATTGTCAGACAGGCCTGGACAGTTCCACTGTGTTATATGATAATCTATTGATACACCATGATGGACTAATCATATCTTCTGGTGTGTGTAGGGAGCAGATGCTACAGGTGCTGCTGAGGATCACTGAGGCGGTGATGAAGAGGCCTCAGGAGAACCAAAGAAAAGACATTTTTGCTGAGAGCCTGGCTGCCATCCTTTTCCGGGTCAGTCAGCCTGGGGATCATACAGCCTGTCTTACTGTTAGTTGTTCTGATACCTCTGTTAGAAGAAGTCCAGCTGAGCTCCTGGAAATGGTTGTTGCCCATGATGTTAATATAATGTGGAAACAATGTTACAGCTCTAATGGCTTGTTAGTGTTTTGATTACAAGCCAATAAGAACCAGCTGCCTGCCTATGGTGATTAATGAGATGTTCTGTTTCGTCCTCCTGTCTTTGTGCCCCTGTACATCCTCCCCCAGACGATCATCGTGGCGTGGGTACGGGCCAACCTGTGTGTGTTCATCTCTCGGGAGCTGTGGGACGAGCTGCTGTCTGTGCTGTCGTCTCTGACAGGCTGGGAGGAGCTGGTGACCGAGTGGGCCAGCATCATGGATTCTCTGACCGCGGTCCTGGCCCGCTCCGTTTACGGCCTGGACATGAGCAACCTGCCCCTGGACAAACTCAGCGAACAGAAGGAGAAGAAACAGAGGGGACGGGGTGAGGAGGCAGGGGGTGAGGAGGCAGGGGGTGAGGAGGCAGGGGGTGAGGAGGCAGGGGGGTGGAGGCAGGGGGGGTGGAGGCAGGGGGGTGGAGGCAGGGCTTTAAAGTGTAACCCTTTTGGATGTGAACGCTCCTTAATATTTTAATTTGGAAGCACCAGTGCGCCTAGAAAACATCCCCCATATAACAATTATTATAATGGTTAGGCTTAGCTGTATTGCTGTTTAGGAGTTCCCTAGGGGAAACACGCAGATTTGTGACTGCGGTGGTTGCACCATTACTACAAAGAAAGGCACTTGTCTCTAGCCCAAACCATTCCAAAGTTGTCATCCATATCACTGCTTCTAGGTTTTTTTCATTGGCGTCGCAGCGGGATACATCTCCATTGGCTGGATGCATCTCCATTGGCTGGATGCATCTCCATTGGCTGGATGCATCTCCATTGGCTGGATGCATCTCCATTGGCTGGATGCATCTCCATTGGCTGGATGCATCTCCATTGGCTGGATGCATCTCCATTGGCTGGATGCATCTCCATTGGCAGGCCATATTTTTTACATTCATAAACCACGTCGTGGGATGTGCTAAAACGATTCTAAAACAGCTTGTTCAGTTATCTTACCTCATTATCTAGCAAGCTAACAACCTGGTAACTTTACCAGTACATCCAAACATTTAGCGGAACAGAAACCATGGAAAAGGGATAGCTTAGGAAATGTTGCTTTTTAAACAATGTAGAAACCTAATATTCCACAAATGACTTTGTAATTTCAATGACAGGTATTTGTATCGACGTTTTAGCTTTTATAATAAACACATTGCTTTATAGGCTTGTTCGTTTCTAGGGCACAACATAAACTCAGCAAAAAAGAAGGACCCTGTCTTTCAAAGATAATTCATAAAAATCCAAATAACTTCACAGATCTTCATTGTAAAGGGTTTAAACACTGTTTCCCATGCTTGTTCAATGAACCATAAGCAATTAATGAACATGCACCTGTGGAACGGTCGTTATGTCACTAACAGCATACAGACGGTAGGCAATATATGTCACAGTTATGAAAACTTAGAACACTAAAGAGGCCTTTCTGCTGATTCTGAAAAACACCTAATGAGCAGGGACCCTGGGCATCTTTCATCTGCATGAATGTGCTTAAGAATACTGCAAGGAGGCATGAGGAATGCAGATGTGGCCAGGGCAATAAATTGCAATGTCAGTACTTTGAGACGCCTAAGACAGCGCTACAGGGAGACGGGACGGACCGCTGATCGTCCTCGCAGTGGCAGACCACGTGTAACACCTGCACAGGATCAGTACATCTGAACATCACACCTGCGTGACCAGTTAAGTATGGCAACATCAACTGCCCGAGTTACACCAGGAACGCACAATCCCTCCATCAGTGCTCAGACTGTCTGCAATAGGCTGAGAGAGGCTGGACTGTGGGCTTGTAGGCCTGTTATAAGGTAGGTCCTCACCGGCAACGACGTGGGAACAGACCCATCGTCGCTGGACCAGACAGGACTGGTATAAAGTGCTCTTCACTGACGAGTCGTGGTTTTGTCTTACCAGGGGTAATGGTTGGATTCGCGTTTATGGTCGAAGGAATGAGCGTTACACCGAGGCCTGTACTCTGGAGCGGGATTATTTTGGAGAGTGGAGAATCCGTCAGGGTCTGGGGAAGTGTGTCACAGCATCATTGGACTGAGCTTGTTGTCATTGCAGGTAATCTCAATGCTGTGCGTTACAGGGAAGACATCCTCCTTCATGTGGTACCCTTCCTGCAGGCTCATCCTGACATGACCCTCCAGCATGACAATGCCACCAGCCATACTGCTCGTTATGTGAGTGATTTCCTGCAAGACAGGAATGTCATTGTTCTGCCATGGCAAGCGAAGAGCCCGGATCTCAATCTTATTGAGCACGTCTGTGACCTGTTGGATCGGAGGGTGAGGGCTAGGGCCATTCCACCCAGAAATGTCCAGGAACTTGCAGGTACCTTGGTGGAAGAGTGGGGTAACATTTCATAGCAAGAACTGGCAAATCCGGTGCAGTCCATGAGGAGGAGATGCACTGCAGTACTTAATGCAGCTGGTGGCCACACCAGATACTGAATGTTACTTCTGATTTTGACACACCCCCCTTTTGTTCAGGGACACATTTTTCCATTTCTGTTAGTCAAATGTCTGTGGAACTTGTTCAGTTTATGTCTCAGTTATTGAATCTTGTTATGTTCATACAAATATTTACACATGTTAAGTTTGCTGAAAATAAACGCAGTTGATGGTGAGAGGACGTTTCTTTTTTTGCTGAGTTTAGCTAGAATTCATACCGGCCCAATAGAGGCTCTATCTCAATTTGTCTGGTGCTCCTAGATTTTATGTGGTGCTCTTAACTTGTTGAAGTTGGAAGCACCAATGCGTTTTTAAAATTGAGAGCCCTGGATGGATGTAGGGATCGAGGGGGATGACGCTGTGTAAGCCTCGGAGAACAGAGCAACATTGGTCAAAAGATTCAGTTTCTCTTTATGCTTCTGTATTTATATTATTTGCGTGTGTCTGTCTCTCTTGTCTGTGTCTCAGGGGTGATCCAGGACTCCCAGAAGGCAGCAGCGGTGGCCAGGTCCTTCTCTTTGAGCTGGAGGAACCAGGGAGACCAGCAGGGGGTCCAGGAGCCCATGAGGTTTCGCAGCGCTACCACCTCAGGGGCCCCCGGCGTGGAGAAGGCACGCAACAACGTCCGACAGAAAGCCACAGGTGAACATACACACACATGCTACTGTAATGAAGTCATATTTGGCAAGTGCCAGTTCTCAGAGTCCCTCTATGACACTACAGTGTAGACCAGACCCTCCATAGACTCCACAGTGAGTGAGTGTATATAAAAGCAGGGCATGTGTACGTTAGCCCAGGTGCTGGTGAGGGGCTCCGCTCTAAGCACAAAGCGATAGCAGATGGTCTCCATTGTTCCTGTCAGATGTCATTGGCCAAAGTCAACATGTTTCTGTGTCAGTTCCCCGGCGCACACACACTCCCCTGGTGACGGACGTTGTTGCTTCATTGTTCAGATACAGTGAACAACATCCACTTGACTGATGGAGATGTCTCAGTCTAATGATCAGTTGAGCTCTCAGGCGATCCAGAGCAGAGATGAGCTGTCTCTAAACTAGCTAATCCCTAATGGAAGGGGATGAAAGTGTGACCCGCCTTGCTTGTTTCCTCACCCTCCTCCTTTCTCTGTCTGCCTCTCTGTCTGTCTCTCTCTGTCTACCTCTCTGTCTGTCTCTCTCTCTGTCTGCCTCTCTGTCTGTCTCTCTCTGTGTAATGACTGATAGCATCTCTGCTCGCTGAAGAGCTTGTTGAGCCTGGACCAGATGTAGTCGGGCCTGAAGGAGGACTCTTAAAAGAATGTGTGTGTGTGCATGCAGACAGAGGCCGACATGAAACGCCACCGCCTTAAATTCTTCCTTTTCTCTCGTCTAATTGGATTTCTCCCACATTGATCATCAAACATCCCGATATCCCTCCTCCTCCTCCTCCACCCCCCCCCTTTCTCCTTGAGAGTGGGCCCACACATCAATCCATGGACGTTTTTGATAGTTTCATTAAGAGTGTAATTAATGCTCATTTATATGCATAAAATTGCTAACAGTAGCGGTCTGTAGTGGAGACGATGCTATCTCCAAATGAAAGTGACTAATTAAAGTGTGCTGTAGGCAGAGAATAGAATCCTCTTTCTCTTGCAATGCTCCTCTCTATTAGATTAGGCCTGAAGTGCTGTCCACACACACTTCCCCAACGCCTTATCTTTGAAAACTGAAAATGTGTGTAATCTCATTTATGCCAATACGTATTTGGCAATGTTTTTCTGATGAGTATTTCCTGCGACATGGTGTTGAAATGACTGGGAACTAATAATAAATATGGTCATATTGTCCTATTGACTGACTACAGATGTATGATCTGAATTTGAGCCAGGTTGCCACGGCAGGACAAATAGTCCCGCAGCGACAGGAAATGTGGATTATAGCACATTTGACATTTTTGTAGGGGTTGATCTTTTTTTCGTAAGGGAAAATCAAGTCTGAAATTGCAAAGTGGGAATGTACAAACTTCAGAAACCCCTTTTAAACCTCAATTTCACGACACATTTCAAATGTCCTGCATTGCAGGAAGGTTCTCCTGCAACAGGGTGATCAAATTCAGATCCTAGGTCTACTCATTTCAAACCAGAACCTTATTCTTTATTATGGAAATAATGGACAAGAATGCAATAGAATGACACATGAATTGTGTCACTATAAAAGCTTGCGTGTCCCAGCCCTTTCCAGCTGCCTTTTGCTTTTCTTTTTGTTCCTGTATTTTTATGGGATCACGTTACAAAGTTGTGTGGATGGAAATAAGTTGTCCTTACTGTGATGCACTCAAAGCCAGTTTGTATTTGTCCTCTTCTGTCATGTGCATAGAGAACTAATTCATCTGGGCTTCAAATAAAAGCAACGCGTTGCATAAATGACGTCTCTCGAATGTAGACGGGTTCATTAAAAAGAATATGTTTTTAAAATGTATTTTTTAGAATATGCAACGACAAATCTGGTAGAGCAGTGTCTTTTTGTTTTGGTGAAGAGCCCTCAAGTGTCAAATGAATACGAGATCCAGACTCTGGGTTTAGGCTTTAATATATTCTGTCTTTTTTCTTTACACGGAAGTCTCAGTTAATAGTTCTTAATTTCCTGTCTCAGTAATTTCACTCTGCCTGTTTGTTTCCCTCTTAATGCCTTAGGGCTGAAGTTGGAGTCGCACAACAACAAAAAACCTTACAATTTTCGAGCAAATTGACATGAATGACAGTTCAAGTTACACCTGCAGATCTCAAATTAGGATTCAACCCTTAGTAGATTTTGTCTTTAGTTATATTTTTCGGCACTTTCTTCCCCTCTTACAATTTTTATGCAAAGGGATATATGTATTTGCCAGTGGTGTCCTCCTGCCATTCTGCTCTATGATCTCAGTGACTTATGCCCCCTTCTCTCTTCCTCTCTTTTTTCCTTCCTTCCTTCCTTCCTTCCTTCTCTCTCTCTCTCTCTCGCTCTGTGATGGAAGCTAAGCGAAGCCAGTCTATCAGCAGCTGTGTCCATCTTTACGAGGCTCTGCCCGCTACTAAAAGCGTTCCTATGCTGCTTCACACTGTGAGCTCTTTCTTGCCTGGTCTCTCCTCCTCTTCCGGTAACTCTTGCTCTCACAGGCTTTCAGGTAAAGTGTTTCTGAGAGCCGTCTGTGTGGTGTCCTGTCTGTCTCTTCCGCCTGTCTGTCACCACTCTATCTCCCATCTCCTATTCTCCCGTCAGTCCCTCACTGTTTTATTAACACTCAGTGAAGTTGAAACCCTTGTTGTTTCTCACGGCTACTTGCTGTCGTTTTGGATTGAAAGTAAAAAAGGATAATTGCCTGAGAATTGTTTACTAATCTGTTCTAATGTTTATTACTGCATGTTCCTATTCCATCTCACTATGTGGCTAAAACAATGGAACCATTTTATCATTTTAAAGGTACTACACAAGATTTTCTAGAATTTTTGGATTGTAATTTCAGAAAATGTCTATAATATATCTGGCACTAATAGTAGAATGATAGTGTTTCACAGTATTACTTTACCCACCAGTGTTGTGATTGGCTTAGATATTCGCCTATTGATTTCTCCCACCGGAGCGTCAAACTGGGAAGGCTGTTCTGGCTATGTTATCTAAAATGTAATGAGATGTCAGACATCTCATTACAAAATAATGGGCATTAATATTTCTGGAGTTGGTCCCCTTTGCTGCTATAATAGCCTTTGCTCTTCTGGGAAGTCTTTCCACTAGATGCTGGAACATCGCTGCTGGGAATTGCTTCTATTCAGCCACGAGCGTTAGTGAGGTGGCGCACTGATGTTGGGCGATTAGGCCTGGCTCACAGTCTGCGTTCCGATTCATCCCAAAGGTGTTCGATGGGGTTGAGGTAGGGCTCTGTGCAGGCCAGTCAAGTTCTTCCACACCGATCTCAACAAACCATTTCTGTTTTTCCTAGCCACCGTGCTTCTACACCGGCATTGCTTGCTGTTTGGGGTTTTAGGCTGGGTTTCTGTACAGCACTTTGAGATATCAATTGATGTATGAAGGGCTATATAAATAATTTTGATTTGATTTGTATGGACCTCACTTTGTGCATGTGGGCATTATCATACTCTAACAGGAAAGGGCCTTCCCCAAACTGTTAACACAAAGTTGAAAGCACAGTCGTTCAGAATGTCATTGTATGCTTTAGTGTTAAGATTTCACTTCACTGGAACTAAGGGGCCCAAACCATGAAAAACAGCCCCAGACCACTATTCCTCCTCCACCAAACTTTACAGTTGTCACTATGCAATGTGGCAGGTAGCGTTCTCCTGGCATCCGCCAAACCCAGATTTGTCCGTCGGACTGCCAGATGGTGAAGCGTGATTCATCACTCCAGAGAATGCGTTTCCACTGCTCCAGAGTTCAATGGCTGCGAGCTTTACACCACTCCAGCCGACACTTGGCATTGCGCATGATGATCTTAGGCTTATGTGTGGCTACTTGGCTATGGAAACCAGAGGCAGTTTGAATCTCTGTATTGAGTAATGGAGCACAGGCGATTTTTACACGCTTCAGCAGTCCCGTTCTGTGAGCTGGTGTGACCTACCACTTCGCTGTCGTTGTTGCTCCTAAACGTTTTCACTTCACAATAACAGCACATTTAACGAAATGACTTGCATCCTATGACGGTGCCACGTTGAAATTCACTGAGCTCTTCAGTAAGGCCATTGTACTGCCAAAGTTTGTCTATGGAGATTGCATGGCTGTGTGCTCGATTTTACACACCTGTCAGCAACGGGTGTGGCTGAAATAGCCGAATCCATTCATTTGAGGGGGTGTCCACATACTTTTGTGTGTGTGTGTGTGTGTGTGTGTGTGTGTGTGTGTGTGTGTGTGTGTGTGTGTAGATATATATCTCTCGATAGAGTAGCGGAAATAGCTAATTTCCTGGTTGCTAAAATTCTAGAGCTCGCTCTATTTCAGTTTTTTTGAGAAAAAAGCACTGAATAGGGTAGTGAATCATTGTACCATCTAAACTGGAGGAAAAAATATTGTTTTTACAGGTGTTTGAAGCTGGTGGACCAAAACCGAAAGTAACTTTCATTTTGGTCCACCAGCTTGAAACAGCTGTAAAAACGATATTTCACAGCGATTTTGATGGTGCAATGATTCCCTACACGATTCAGTGCTTGTTTTCTCAGATAAACTGAAATTGAGCGAACAGTGTAGAATTTTTAGCAACCAGGACATGACAGAGTGATTTTCAGTAGATGACACAAACACAAAGTCAGAACAATTTTCCCGGTTTGACAACAGATGCCGCTCCGTCGTGTGGAATCAATAGCCGAATATCACAGCCAATCACAACACTGGTGGGTAAGTAATACTGTGAAACACTATCATTCCACTATTAGTGCCAGATATATTATAGGATTTCTCGGAAAATGTCTATGTGTCGCACCTTGAAGTTGCTGGAGTTCTGTGTGGTAGAGCATGTCTTGTGTGCCGGATATGAGATGCCTGATGCATTGCTCTTAACCCTCTGTCCTCTCCTGGCTCCCTGGTCGTGTTGCCCAGATGTGGAGGAGGGCCAGTTGTCTGAGTGTGGGGGAGACGGGGAGCTGGAGGCTGGAGACAGCCCTCTACCACGCAGCAGCAGCACCTCCGACATCACACAGCAACTGACTGACACCTTCCCAGGTAGGGATACACCAATGAGTGTGCGAACACACACAGCGTGAGGGTGTGTTCTAACGTGTGCCATTTTTGCTGCCCTCTAGTGGAAGTATCTATACTGCCGCTACCAATGTGCCCATCTATACAGTGATTGATGTGCTTTGAAGACTACAGGCTACAGCAGTGGTTCCCAACCAGGGGTACTAGGAGGTTGGAACCTCTGGGCTACAACTCATTCTGATCATGCATCTAGAGGATGTAGGGATAAAAGTAGAACAGTATTTATGACCAGGGGCTGTCTGCTGTGGGGGGTAGCTGTTTGTGTGTCCATTGTGAATAACAGTCACTGTGACCTCCAGGCCACAAGAGGGAGTACTCCCCCAACAACTCCTGTGGCTCCGATGGCAGGGCGTCGGAAGCGAGGACAGACGGCGACCCGCCAGTGGTGAGAAACACACACCCGACGCAAAATCTGTGACCCTCTTACTTTGTTTGGTTATTTCAGCAGGTCATCTGTGGCGGTCTGATAGAGGCATCTCTGAAACAACCACTGATGACTTCTCCCTCTGTGCTCCCAGATTCTGATCCGGCGGAGCAGCAGTCCGGTTGATCTGGACTACTCTGTAGAGGGACACAACAACTATGCAAGGCCCACGCCCCAGGAGAAAAGTGTGAGTGTGAGCAGCGAGACGTCCAACGGCTACTTGAACGACGCTGACGGCAGCCTGCTGGCCTGGCAGGCCTTTGAGGAGGAGGCAGACACCCAGTCAGCCCAGATAGATGTCACAGCCGACACAGGGATCCAGAGGAACCTGCTGCTCAGCCACAATGAGGCCCTGGCAGGTACTGAACTGTACTGGTTGGGGGGGTGTTAAGGTTTCTGGGGGGACTGATTTTGGTAACAGAGGCTAGGATTGCATTGGTTTATATTGGATAAATACTGTAGCATATGGCCTTCAGGTTCAGTAGATTTGTGTTCTGTGGGGTTTGTCAGATTCAGGTGTTTGTCCGTGGGTCATGTGGGGATTAATCTCAGAGCAGCCTGACCTTTCAGAGGATTAGCATAACCTTCATAGCCAGCCTCTGTCTGCTCTACAGTATCTTCCCCTGCCCTGCCTGCCCTCCCTCACCCTGGTCTATGAAGCTTTACAGAGAAAACACTCCCTCTCTCTCCACCTCGATCTAGCCTTGGACGTGTTCTGGTTTTACCACCTGCTCAGGGTTCTTTATTCAGCAGGCAGCTGGGCCTTTTGTTTATTAAGCTGTTTTTGGTATTAGGTTAACGCATTATGGCTATTGAGGAAGGGCACATAAAGATGGATTGATTACTACTGTTGCATGTTTACTGGGAAATGTTAGGTGAGAGTCTCCTTGCTTTGAAGAAATGTTAGGTACGTCTTTGGAAAGTATCTCAAAATATTACCGTGGTTCAGCGTAGGTGAATATTTGGGAAAAAGCTGTGGCTAATAGCTGTCAATTCTTGTCAAAAAAGAGAGTCCCTTAGCGTAACCCCTGACCCTTAACGTAACCCCTGACCCTTAGCGTAACCCCTGACCCTTAGCGTAACCCCTGACCCTTAGCGTAACCCCTGACACTTAGTGTAACCCCTGACCCGACACCATCCCCACCTCATCTGTAATCTTACATTGATTCATTGTGAATTCTTGTGATTGTACTCCGTCAAGCTCCACTGTCTTCTGGTTGTCCTCTTGTTTTCTGTCCTGAGTGTTTTCTCTCCCCACTCCGCAACCCTGTCCCACCTCCAGCAGCACCCCTGTCCCACCTCCAGCAGCACCCCTGTCCCACCACCAGCAGCACCCCTGTCCCACCACCAGCAGCACCTGTCCCACCACCAGCAGCACCCGTCCCACCACCAGCAGCACCCGTCCCACCACCAGCAGCACCCGTCCCACCACCAGCAGCACCCGTCCCACCACCAGCAGCACCCGTCCCACCACCAGCAGCACCCGTCCCACCACCAGCAGCACCCCTGTCCCACCACCAGCAGCACCCGTCCCACCACCAGCAGCACCCCTGTCCCACCACCAGCAGCACCCCTGTCCCACCTCCAGCAGCACCCCTGTCCCACCACCAGCTTTGCTCGTGCCAACTGAGTGCTGGGACTTACCCCATCTGCTGGAGGACACCGTTAGAGGTCGACCGATTATGATTTTTCGACGCCAATACCGATACCGATTATTGGAGGACCAAAAACGCCGATACCGATTAATTGGCCGGTATAAAAAAATATATATATATTTATATAAAAACACATAATAATAATAATAATAATAATAATATTTAAATAAATAATAATAATATAAAAAATAAAATAAATAATAATAATAAATAAAAAAATATAAGATTTTAAAAAAGTTAAAAAATATATATATTTGTAATAATGACAATTACAATAATACTGAATGAACACTTATTTTAACTTAATATAATACATCAATAAAATCAATTTAGCCTCAAGTAAATAATGAAACATGTTCAATTTGGTTTGAATTATGCAAAAACAAAGTGTTGGAGAAGAAACTAAAAGTGCAATATGTACTTTGTAAGAAAGCTAACATTTAAGTTCCTTGCTCAGAACATGAGAACATATGAAAGCTGGTGGTTCCTTTTAACACGAGTCTTCAATATTCCCAGGTAAGAAGTTTTAGGTTGTAGTTATTATAGGAATTATAGGACTATTTCCCTCTATACCATTTGTATTTAATTAACCGTTGTTTATTGGATGTTCTTATAGTCACTTAGTATTGCCCGTGTAACAGTATAGCTTCCGTCCCTCTCCTCACTCCTACCTGGGCTCGAACCAGCAACACAACAACAGCCACCACATCGAAGCAGCGTTACCCATGCAGAGCAAGGGAAACAACCACCCCAAGGCTCAGAGCGAGTGAAGTTTGAAACGCTATTAGCGTACACCCCGCTAACTAGCTAGCCATTTCACTTCGGTTACACCAGCCTCATCTCGGGCGTTGATAGGCTTGAAGTCATAAACAGCGCAATGCTTGACGCACAACGAAGAGCTGCTAGCAAAACGCACGAGACTGCTGTTTGAATGAATGTTTACGCGCCTGCCTACCATCTCTCAGTCAGATACTTAGATACTTGTATGCTCAGTCAGATTATATGCAACGCAGGATACGCTAGATAATATCTAGTAATATCATCAACCATGTGTAGTTAACTAGTGATTATGATTGATTGTTTTTTATAAGATAAGTTTAATGCTAGCTAGCAACTTACCTTGGCTTACTGCATTCGTGTAACAGGCAGTCTCCTTGTGGAGTGCAATGAGAGAGGCAGGTCGTTATTGCATTGGACTAGTTAACTGTAAGGTTGCAAGATTAGATCCCCTGAGCTGACAAGGTGAAAGTCATTCTGCCCCTGAACGAGGCAGTTAACCCACCGTTTCTAGCCGTCATTGAAAATAAGAATGTTCTTAACTGACTTGCCAAGTTAAATAAAGGTGTAAAATAAAATAAAAAAATTGGAAAATCTGCGCTCAAATATACCGATTTCCGATTGTTATGAAAACTTGAAATCGGCCCTAATTAATCGGCCATTCTGATTAATCGGTCGACCTCTAGACACCATACATGTGTTGCACATGCCTCAGGACCAGGGTACTGCTACCAGGGTACACCCCCTTTCTAGCCTGAACTGCCCACCACCCTCTGTGTTGCACTGTGTTAATCCTATACCCACCCATCACGTGTGTTCAGCTGTGTGTGACTCTGGTGACTGGGGAAAATAAACCTCTGTGTTGAATCACCTGTGTCCGGGGTGTGGACAGGCCTAGAATTCTAGTGTTATACCCTAGAGTTTATACAGTGGTAAATCAGAGTTCTAGTGTTATACCCTAGAGTTTATACAGTGGTAAATCAGAGTTCTAGTGTTATACCCTATAGTTTATACAGTAGTAAATCAGAGTTCTAGTGTTATACCCTATAGTTTATACAGTAGTAAATCAGAGTTCTAGTGTTATACCCTAGAGTTTATACAGTGGTAAATCAGAGTTCTAGTGTTATACCCTAGAGTTTATACAGTGGTAAATCAGAGTTCTAGTGTTATACCCTATAGTTTATACAGTAGTAAATCAGAGTTCTAGTGTTATACCCTAGAGTTTATACAGTAGTAAATCAGAGTTCTAGTGTTATACCCTAGAGTTTATACAGTAGTAAATCAGAGTTCTAGTGTTATACCCTAGAGTTTATACAGTAGTAAATCAGAGTTCTAGTGTTATACCCTAGAGTTTATACAGTAGTAAATCAGAGTTCTAGTGTTATACCCTAGAGTTTATACAGTGGTAAATCAGAGTTCTAGTGTTATACCCTAGAGTTTATACAGTGGTAAATCAGAGTTCTAGTGTTATACCCTAGAGTTTATACAGTAGTAAATCAGAGTTCTAGTGTTATACCCTAGAGTTTATACAGTGGTAAATCAGAGTTCTAGTGTTATACCCTAGAGTTTATACAGTGGTAAATCAGAGTTCTAGTATTATACCCTAGAGTTTATACAGTAGTAAATCAGAGTTCTAGTGTTATACCCTAGAGTTTATACAGTAGTAAATCAGTTCTAGTGTTATACCCTAGAGTTTATACAGTAGTAAATCAGAGTTCTAGTGTTATACCCTAGAGTTTATACAGTAGTAAATCAGAGTTCTAGTGTTATACCCTAGAGTTTATACAGTGGTAAATCAGAGTTCTAGTGTTATACCCTAGAGTTTATACAGTGGTAAATCAGAGTTCTAGTGTTATACCCTAGAGTTTATACAGTAGTAAATCAGAGTTCTAGTGTTATACCCTAGAGTTTATACAGTAGTAAATCAGAGTTCTAGTGTTATACCCTAGAGTTTATACAGTAGTAAATCAGAGTTCTAGTGTTATACCCTAGAGTTTATACAGTAGTAAATCAGAGTTCTAGTGTTATACCCTAGAGTTTATACAGTAGTAAATCAGAGTTCTAGTGTTATACCCTAGAGTTTATACAGTGGTAAATCAGAGTTCTAGTGTTATACCCTAGAGTTTATACAGTAGTAAATCAGAGTTCTAGTGTTATACCCTAGAGTTTATACAGTAGTAAATCAGAGTTCTAGTGTTATACCCTAGAGTTTATACAGTAGTAAATCAGAGTTCTAGTGTTATACCCTAGAGTTTATACAGTAGTAAATCAGAGTTCTAGTGTTATACCCTAGAGTTTATACAGTGGTAAATCAGAGTTCTAGTGTTATACCCTAGAGTTTATACAGTGGTAAATCAGAGTTCTAGTGTTATACCCTAGAGCAGTGGTCACCAAACTACGGCCCGCGGGCCGGGTACGGCCCGTCAGCACATTTGGCCCGGCCCTCTGAACAATACCAGAGACGCTATCGAATTATTTTCCTATTTGGCCTCCAGAAAAAAAATCCTAGGCCCGGCCCTGTCAAAGAGAGAACGGAATAATGGCGAAAAGGTTAGGTAAGAGAAAAATTGATTCAGAATGCAGAGTATTTAACCTGCAGTGGACAAACTATTATTTTTTTGTTCAATGCAAAGAAAAGGCCGTTTGTCTCATCTGTCAAGAGACGGTGGCGGTATTCAAAGAATACAATCTTCGCCGACACTATGAATCCCGTCACAAAGACAAGTACGATAGCTTGCAAGGCCAAATACGAGCAGACAAACTCTCAAAGCTAAAAAGTGGACTACTATCTCAGCAGAATACATTTGTACGCCAAGCTCAGCTGAACCAGGCATCCGTTCGGGCCAGCTTTCGGGTTGCTAAACTGATAGCAAGAAGCGGTAAGCCTTTCACTGACGGAGAGTTTGTTAAGAAATGTATGGATGCTGTCGCGGAGGAGGTGTGTCCCGAGAAGAAAGATGCATTTAATGCCTTAATTCTGTCGGCGAGTACAATCACCAGACGCGTTGAAGAAATCGGGAGTAATGTATATGCCCAACTGCAGCAGAAGACGAAAGAATTTGACTTTTTTTCATTAGCACTGGATGAGAGCACGGACGTGCAAGACACAGCGCAACTGCTCATTTTTATTCGTGGAGTTAGCGCAAACTTTGAGATATGCGAGGAGCTGGCAGCCCTCCAAAGTCTCAAAGGGACTACAACGGGAGAGGATATTTTTGACAAAGTGTGCCAAACCATGGAGAAGTTGGACCTGGACTGGTCAAAGCTAGCTAGCATCACGGCTGACGGGGCTCCTAGCATGGTGGGCGAAACTCGCGGTCTAATAGGACGCATGAACCGGGAGTTGGAAAAAAAATGGGTCTCACCGCCCCGCTACGAGTCCACTGCCTAATTCACCAGCAAGCACTGTGCTGCAAAGTGTTGACGTGGGATTCTGTAATGAAGGTTGTGGTGTCGTGCATAAACTTCATCAGAGCAAAGGGACTTAAACACAGGCAGTTCCTAGAATTCCTGTCTGAACTGGAGTCTACGCACGGAGATGTGCTGTACTACACAGAGGTCCGATGGCTGAGCTGGGGCAGAGTTTTGAGGCGTTTTTACGAGCTGCTACCCGAAATTAACGCATTTCTTCATTTAAAAGACAAAACGGTCCCAGAGCTGATCGACCCAGAATGGAAATAATAATGGCACCTCGCATTTTTAACAGACGTGACAGAAATACTTAACAGCCTTAACTTGCAGCTACAAGGCGAGGGGAAACTCATTTGCGACATGTATTCACACATAAAAGCATTTGAGGTGAAATTAGCGCTGCTTTTGGAACAAGTGAAAAAGCGCAACTTCGTCCATCTTCCTGCTACCCAAAACCTGTCGACAGAGAACCCAGCGGTCCCGTTCCCAGCTGAAAAGTGCGTGGAAGCACTGGAAATGCTGAAGGCGGAGTTCGGTGTGCGATTCAGTGAACTACATGTTCATGCAAAAGAAATCAGTCTTTTTCAGAACCCCTTTGTTGCCGACTTTGATGAAGCCCAGCCTTCATATCAGTTTGAGTTGGCTGAGTTACAGAACTGTGATGTTCTGAAAGACGCATTCAAGCCCAACAGTCTCATTGACTTCTATGCCGCCCTCCCAAACGACACATATCCAAACATCAAAAAACACGCAATGAAAATGTCCACAGTTTTTGGCAGCACGTATATCTGCGAGAAAACCTTTTCTCGCATGAAACTGCTGAAAACCCCGATGAGATCAAGATTGACAGATGAACATTTGCATCAGTGCTTGAGACTGGCTGTAACTAGAATGGAACCTGATATTCAACTTCTCACCAGCCAGATGCAGGCCCACAGTTCACACTGATGAACATACATAGGTAAGCTCACTTTTCTGACTTGAATGAGTCATTCTGAGCATAAACAAATATAATCATAATAAAATCTACTGGGATAAAATCCATCTTTACAACCATACTGGTAGTGAAATGTATTGTGCTGTGTAGGTGCTGTATCACTTAGTTCAGTTTCTCAACCTGCTTCTTTTGTGGTTTTCACAGGGAAGTTGATGAGCGAGAGCTGCAAACAGCGGTGTCTACAAGCCTACTGGAACCTACAAAAGGATTATAAGGAAGGAACACAAGAACTTTAAGAGACTGCTCATATGTGTCAGAGAGATTCTGCTCTGACAACTGAGCTGAACTTTTATCTGTTAAGATTGTGCATGGCATGACAGAAAGTTAATGTTCCATGGCTTTTTTTTCTATGAAGAACCCAGAGAGAGTTATTTAGTTATTATTTATTTCCTGTTTTTTCTGTGAAGAACTCAGAGAGGGTTATTTAGTTATTATTTATTTCATTAATAGTGTTATTATTTGTTTCCTGACTTTTTTCTGTAAAGAACCTGGAAAGGGTTATTTGGTTATGTGTGGCTTTCTGGAAAACAATACATTTTTTAAGCTCCCCTACGATCGTCACACTTTTTCTGTTACAAACTGACACCGGCCCCCCATCAGAGAAGGGAAAAGTTATGTGGCCCTCACAGGAAAAAGTTTGGGGACCCCTGCCCTAGAGTTTATACAGTAGTAAATCAGAGTTCTAGTGTTATACCCTAGAGTTTATACAGTAGTAAATCAGAGTTCTCTCTCTGCTCTATCTGATCTTGCAGACAGCCGTGAGTGTCTGACTGATGATGTCAGCATCATCGCAGGCGGGAGCCTGACCGGCTGGCACGCTGACTCCGCCTTTGTGCTCTGGAGAAGGATTCTGGGTATCCTGGGGGACGTCAACAGCATCCGCTGCCCCAGGATCCACGCCAAGATGTTCAGTTACCTCTACGACCTCTGGCACAAACTGGCTAAGGTAAGCACTGCCCAGCCTTCAAACACTCTTATCAGCCCGGATGACATGTCATGTACAGTAAATTTGTCTCAGTCAATATTTTGTTCTGTAGATTTTCAGTCTGGCTAATGCAGTAGTGCCCTAATTGCAGATCCGGGACAACCTGGGCATCAGTGTGGATAACCAGTCAACTCCTCCCCGGCCTGTCTTCATCCCTCCTCTCAGAATGCTGGCCTCCTGGCTCTTCAAGGTGACTCAGCGGTTCAGAGGTCCACTGTCTCTACATGCATCACCTAACTAAGAACTATCAAAGACATGCATGTGACTATAACCGTGTGACCTGGTCTTTCTCCCTTCTGCCTCTCTCCTTCACTCCCGTTCTCTCCCTCTGTCCTCCTCTCCTTTTCCCCCAGGCCACCATGCTGCCTGCAGAGTTCAAGGCTGGTAAGCTGCAGGCCTATAAACTAATCTGTGAGATGATGACCAGGAACCAGGACGTGCTTCCCAACAGTGACTTCCTGGTCCATCTCTACCACGTCATGCACAAGGGCTTCACCAGCGTGGACCAGGTAATTTTCCGTTTTATCCTAGGCATGCTTTAACTAGCCAGTAGGAGGGGTTCATGTGAGACAGGTAAGGCCAAGAGGAAGCCTGACGAAGAGCCACAGTATTTGAAACATTGCCTCTAACTCTGATAGCACCTAAACTGTGCTGTCATTCTCCTGTGTTCATGTGCTTTTCTTGATGTAGATTCCAGTAACAAAGGCCAGAAGAAGGAGCCACTGTCAAACACAAGAGAATGGGACTGCTCTTGCAGCCACCTGCCAATAAACTGTACAGCTGGGATCTGTTGCATTGTGGCTATACTTGCACTCATAACCACTAGATGGGGCTATCATCAAAGGCATCTTAGGTTTTGTTCCATGGTCCTCTAGATAGAGGAGGAGAATGATGAGATGCTCGGTTGCCGGTACATAGCACATGTTTGTTGTCATGTGTTGACATATGTCCTGCTGATGATGACATTGTGTATACCTAACCTTTACCGTTCTAACTTAATCTGGACTGGCTGAGGTAAATGTGAAGATGGTTGATGATGCTGGTGAAGCATTATATTGCGTGTAGGTAAGGCTCACCTGGGTTCAGATCAGTGGAGTTAAGTGTTCTCTAGTCCTCTACTCTCTCTAGACCTCTCTCTCGGTCTCTTTGGGAGGACAGCCAACCGGTGGTGATTGTGATGGCACACTGTTTTGGCATGTTGTCTCGTCTCAATTCAGCATGGTCCTCCTCTAGCTAGCCACTCCCTGCCTAGCTGGCTGGCTACTCTTCACATTTGGCGGAGGTCCAGTCCAGCCTACTGAGTGGGGATAAAAGAGCCCCCCCCCCCCCCCCCCACACACACACACACACACACACACACACACACACACACACACACACAAAAAAAAACAAAGACAGGCAAGGGAGAGAGAAAGAGATTGATGAGGAAAGGGGGGGGAACTGTGAATAAATTAGTTTGTTTTGTGCGTGTATGCTCTGCCCACGGGTTTATATTGCGCTTTGGCAGAGCGACAAGCTTATTAGAATGTTTTCCATGTCGTTAAATAATGTTTGAGCTCCTGCCGTGTATACGTGATTAATTAAGGGTTGACGTCTGTTGCACTCCGTTGGAGTGACACGTTGGCTGGGGCTGAAGAAGACCGGGGGGGGGGGGCTGTGGAGGAGAGGGGGGTCCTGGGGAACGCGCTGTGGAGAAATGAGGGGGCCGGTGCAGAGGGACAGCGTGGCATTCTCCTTTCCAGCTTTTGTTGTGCCTAAATATAATATGGGGCCTGGGCCGCCAGTGTTGAGTTGGCTGGGCGATGGAGCGTGCTCAAATTGGCCAGAGAAAGAGTCCTAATGTCACACAATGGAGGGACAGCCCAGCCGCACGCCTGCTTTACATAAGAACGTGCCTCTTACTCCATCCCCCTCCCTCTATCCTAGGGATGTTAAACTAATTTTGTTTATTTCCTTGTCGTCACAATTTGCTGAAGATAGTCCTCTATCCGTCGTTTTTGGAATTGTCGATACTCCCTGTCATCCCCAACTGTCTAGCTTAATTTGTATGATCATTAGTGAGCTGGACAAAGCCAAGAAACGGTATAAATATAGGTCCATTATCGCTACACAGTTTTGATTTGGTTTTAGTCATTTTAAAATGCATTGAGTTTGCCCCCCTCCCAACCACCAGATTGGACCCTTCCTGTGTATCTTGTACGTTTGACCCCTGTTCTATCCGCTCTATCCACCATCCCTTACAGTATCCCTCCAAATCTAATGTTCTTCTCTCTTTAGTCTACTCTGTCCCACTCCTACGCTCCCCACATATTTGTCCACATTTCTTTGTTTTTAATGGGCTGTCTGGTACTTTTTAAAGCACTGCACGTTTGCAAATATAACATGGCAACGTTTTTCACTGAAAAGGCGGGGCTGTGAAGGAGTGTACACCCTCTGGCTGCCAAGGTCAATGGTATGGTATCTCTCTGTCTCCGTCCACTGAGCCTGCAGTGGCATGGCCACGAGACAATGGGCAAGGCCTTGGGCCAATGGTAGTAATCTATTGTCTAACTCTAAGAGTGCTGTATGTATATCAGCCTAATGTGAAGGGTTGTTTTTCTTTTTTGTGCATCAAAATGGGCCTTCTATGGACTGTGTGTTTTGTTTGCTGGGTCTGAGCCACTCAGTAAACATCTCTCTCACACCTGCTCTCCCTATGCACAACTCCACTTATCAGTGAAGAGAACAGGGATTGTTTCATCTGTGGAACGGAGGTCTGGGGAGAGGGAGGGGGAAATGTGACGGTTGAGTTCTTTTGCTGTTGAAAACCTCAGTGGCTTAGTTGATGATGAAACCTTTGAAAAGGACCTCTACACCTTGACAGATTAACAGGAGGGGTCTATCTATTAGCCTGGACTGGGAAACCCCTCTTCTACACACACACTTGCTGTCATCAGAACTTAGTCATGCTATGATTTCAGTCTCATACAATAATGACCAGTAAATTGTGAAATATTTCATTTGTACAGAGCCTTTAAAAAGTATTCACACCCCTTGACTTTTTCCACATTTTTATTTTCTTTTTCTTTTTACAAAGTGTGATTACAATTGTGACAGTATTTTGTGTAGATCATTGACGGGGAAAAAACAGTCAAAGTGGAATACAAATGTGAACATTTGTAAAACATATTCAAATAAAATAAACTCTAGTACAGTAGTTTCAGAAACTATTCATACCCTTTGACTTATTCCGCATTTTGTTCTTACAGCCTGAATTGAAAAGTTTAAGTATTTTTTTCTCACCCATCTACACACAATACCCCATCATGGCAAAATATACTGTATATATTTTTTATAGAAAATTTATTGAAAATGAAATTCCGAATTATTTCATTTACCTAAGTATTTGCACCCCTGAGTCAGTACTTTGTAGAAGCATCTTTGGCAGCAATTACAGCTGCAAGTCTTTCTGAGAGCTTTCCACACCTGGATTCTGCAACATTTGCCCATTTTTAATTATTCTCTAAATTGTTCAAGCTCTGTCAAACCATTTTCAAGTCTTGCCATAGATTTTGAAACAGATTTAAGTACAAACTGTAAGTTCCATTCAGGAACATTCACTATCTTCTTGTTAACCAACTCCATTGTAGATTTGGTCTTGTGTTTTAGTTTAGGTTACTGCTGAATTAATCTAACCTATCTCCCAGTGTCTGTTAGAAAGCAGACCGAACCAGGTTTTCCTCTAGGATTTTGCCTGAGCTTAGCTCCATTCCCTTTTTTAAAATCCTGAAAATGCCCAGTTTTTAACGACTACAAGCCTATCCATAACATGATGAAGCCACCACTATGCTTGAAAATATGGAGAGTGGTACTCATTTGCTTTGCCACATTTTTGCAGTATTACTTTAGTGCCTTGTTGCAAACAAGATGCATGTTTTGGTGTATTTTTATTCTGTGCAGTCTTCCTTCTTTTCACTCTAATTTAGGTTAGTATTGTGGAGTAACTAAACTCAGGAAGAGAAGAAACGTCCCTTTTTTAGGACCCTGTCTTTCAAAGATAATTTGTAAAAATCCAAATAACTTTACAGATCTTCATTGTAAAGGGTTTAAACACTGTTTCCCATCCTTGTTCAATGAACGATAAACAATGAACATGCACCTGTGGAACAGTCGTTAAGACACTAACAGCTTACAGACAGTAGGCAATTAAGGTCACTGTTATGAAAACGTAGGACACTAAAGAGGCCTTTCTACTGACTCTGAAAAAAACCAAATGAGGATACCCAGGGTTCCTGCTCATCTGCATGAACATGCCTTAGGCATGCTGCAAGGAGACATGAGGACTGCAGATGTGGCCAGGGCAATAAATTGCAATGTCAGTACTGTGAGACGCCTAAGACAGCGCTACAGGGATACAGAACGTACAGCTGATCGTCCTCACAGTGGCAGACCACATGTAACAACACCTGCACAGGATTGGTACATCCGAACATCACACCTGCGGTACAGGTACAGGATGGCAACAACTGCCCGAGTTACACCAGGAACGCACAATCCCTCCATCAGTGCTCAGACTGTCCGCAATAGGCTGAGAGAGGCTGGACTGAAGGCTTGTAGGCCTTTTGTGAGGCAGGTCCTCACCAGACATCACCGGCAACAATGTCGCCTATGGGCACAAACCCACCGTCACTGGAGGGGGAGATGCACTGCAGTACTTAATGCAGCTGGTGGCCACACCAGATGGTGAATGTTGATTTTACTGGAGTTGCAGCGATGAGAACACTGTAACGGCACGGTAGCCGGGGCGGCACGGTAGCCTAGTGGTTAGAGCGTTGGACTAGTAACCGTAAGGTTGCAAGTTCAAACCCCCGAGCTGACAGGGTACAAATCTGTCGTTCTACCCCTGAACAGGCAGTTAACCCACTGTTCCTAGGCCGTCATTGAAAATAAGAATTTGTTCTTAACTGACTTGCCTAGTTAAATAAAGGTAAAATAAAAAATAAATAAATAAAAAACTACCAATTGGATTCCACAAAATTGGGGCAAAAAAGGGGTAAAAGTAACAACAACAAAAAAATGTGAGGTATAGATCGATCATTCTCATTGACAGCAAGTCTAAGAAGCGGTAGATCTGTTTGCTCTATTTCCATGCTTCCTGTTCTTTTAAGTTTTGTTTTTGCACATCAGCTTCAAACAGCTGATTACATTACATTATTTTTGGTTATTGGAAAGATATTTCCCAGTAGTTTCGATGGTACAGTGATTCTCTACACTGCTTGCTTGTTTAGTCACAAACTCCAATTTGGCAAACTATTTGAATTTTAGCGATTTCTGCGCATTGCACCTGTTATATCCAAAAATTATTTTTTTAAGTATTCAACGAGCGGGTTGAATACTTATCGACTCAAGACATTTCAGCGGAAAATTTGTATTAATTTGTAAAAACAGAATTCCACTTTGGCATTATGAGGTATTGTCTGACAAAAAAAAATCTAAATGTAATAGATTTTTAATTCAGTCTGTGATGCAACAAAGTGGAAAAAGTCCAGGGGTGTCAATACTTTCTAAAGGCACTGGAAAGACTGAGGCTCATTTCCTGTGTGCCTTCAAACACGGTGGAATGAAAGGGTTTTACGAAGCCTCCTGTCGGGGTAGTGTTAATGCACCTTTTGTTGAGAAGAGCAGAACAGGCCAATCCCACTGCCAACCCTCAGCCCCACCACACAGGACCAATTCCCATCTCTACTACCACACATTCATTTCACAACCAAGCTCCCTCTACTTACATGCACAATGGAAATGCTTTGTAGGTTTGTCGCTTGCCTTAAAATGCTCATTTCAGGCAATCAGCCGACAGTTTGTTGGCAGCTAATTACCACAACTGTTCACCACATTACGCCTTTCAGAGGTCAATTACGTCAGAAATGACGGTAAAATGGGCCTCCAAGCCCTAATGCTCCAAACCAATTTCTGTCTTCTGCCGGCACTGTGTATGTTTTGACTTGTTCCTTATTGCCTGCTTGTTTTTATATTCCTCCTTTGTTCCCCCTGCTCTGTGTTTACAAAGGCTTCATTTGAGGTGATTAATGTAGCGGGTGGGTGGGTTGGGAGGGGCAGAGTGGGGGTGGAGGTGTGCAGAGTGTGCCGGGTGTTTGTTGAGGTGTACTGGGGTTTAGGACTCGGGGAGACACGGCCACTGTTTGAACGACCTGATTTACACACATTTACAGCTACCCAGAAGGCAGGTGTTCCCGGGCCTGGATTTTGTCTGTGCGCACACACACACACAAACTGGCTTAAAAAAGATAAGCGGGCCTACAAGTCTCCCCTTATGTAGGCCTTTCCATTCTTATCTCATAAAGAATTTCAGTTCACTCCTGACATTTAAGGCAACATGGCTGTACTTTGACATCGGGGTAATAAGATGGTCGTCGACCATTGTTATTATGGAGCTGTACTATCTGCCCACGTATAGAGAAATCCCTCTTTAATGTCAGCACCCATCTGGCACAGAGAGCGCACTGTGTACCTGAACAATACCTTATCCCTGGCTTTAATTACGTGTGTGTGGAAAGTTGCAGGTCTTTTGTTCCACCATTCTCCCCCCTTTGTGCTGTTATCAACCCATCTGCTGCTGCCTCTTTCTCCCATTCCCCTCTCTTTTCCTCCTCCACCTCGTTCCCCTCTCTTTTCCTCCTCCACCTCGTTCCCACTCTCTTTTCCTCCTCCACCTCGTTCCCCTCTCTTTTCCTCCTCCACCTCGTTCCCCTCTCTTTTCCTCCTCCACCTCGTTCCCACTCTCTTTTCCTCCTCCACCTCGTTCCCACTCTCTTTTCCTCCTCCACCTCGTTCCCACTCTCTTTTCCTCCTCCACCTCGTTCCCACTCTCTTTTCCTCCTCCACCTCGTTCCCACTCTCTTTTCCTCCTCCACCTCGTTCCCACTCTCTTTTCCTCCTCCACCTCGTTCCCACTCTCTTTTCCTCCTACACCTCGTTCCCACTCTCTTTTCCTCCTACACCTCGTTCCCACTCTCTTTTCCTCCTACACCTCGTTCCCACTCTCTTTTCCTCCTACACCTCGTTCCACTCTCTTTTCCTCCTACACCTCGTTCCACTCTCTTTTCCTCCTACACCTCGTTCCACTCTCTTTTCCTCCTACACCTCGTTCCACTCTCTTTTCCTCCTACACCTCGTTCCACTCTCTTTTCCTCCTACACCTCGTTCCACTCTCTTTTCCTCCTACACCTCGTTCCACTCTCTTTTCCTCCTACACCTCGTTCCACTCTCTTTTCCTCCTACACCTCGTTCCACTCTCTTTTCCTCCTACATCTCGTTCCACTCTCTTTTCCTCCTACACCTCGTTCCACTCTCTTTTCCTCCTACACCTCGTTCCCACTCTCTTTTCCTCCTCCACCTCGTTCCCACTCTCTTTTCCTCCTCCACCTCGTTCCACTCTCTTTTCCTCCTCCACCTCGTTCCCACTCTCTTTTCCTCCTCCACCTCGTTCCCACTCTCTTTTCCTCCTACACCTCGTTCCCACTCTCTTTTCCTCCTACACCTCGTTCCCACTCTCTTTTCCTCCTACACCTCGTTCCACTCTCTTTTCCTCCTACACCTCGTTCCACTCTCTTTTCCTCCTACACCTCGTTCCACTCTCTTTTCCTCCTACACCTCGTTCCACTCTCTTTTCCTCCTACACCTCGTTCCACTCTCTTTTCCTCCTACACCTCGTTCCACTCTCTTTTCCTCCTACACCTCGTTCCACTCTCTTTTCCTCCTACACCTCGTTCCACTCTCTTTTCCTCCTACACCTCGTTCCCACTCTCTTTTCCTCCTACACCTCGTTCCCACTCTCTTTTCCTCCTCCACCTCGTTCCCACTCTCTTTTCCTCCTCCACCTCGTTCCCACTCTCTTTTCCTCCTCCACCTCGTTCCCACTCTCTTTTCCTCCTCCACCTCGTTCCCACTCTCTTTTCCTCCTCCACCTCGTTCCCACTCTCTTTTCCTCCTCCACCTCGTTCCCACTCTCTTTTCCTCCTCCACCTCGTTCCCACTCTCTTTTCCTCCTCCACCTCGTTCCCACTCATTTTTTAAATATTTTTGTATAAGATGGACTGTGAAATTAGGTGCACTCCTGAGTGCACTGTTGTCATGTTTATGCTAATTTTGGAAGGACTACTATGCTACCATTCCTTTCCAGAGCTCAGTGCCTGTCCATTCCCACAAATACACTCAGAAATACATGCAACCTGCTTACAAAACAGGTGTGGTTTTACTGATCATTCAACCAATCAATCCATTGACCATAACCACCTGTGTGGTATGTGTGTGTGTGATCCCTCCCAGGACGTTCTGAACACAGTGATCCGTTCCTTTTCCCCGCGCTTCTTCTTCCTGGGCCTGCCTGGCTTCACCATGCTGGTGGGAGACTTCATCACCGCTGCAGCACGCGTCCTCAGCAACGACTCCTCCGAGGTACGCAGGTCTACACACACACACACACAATATGACAAGTCTTACATTGTAATAGCTACAACTGAATTATATCCGTTGGCTAATGTAAATATTAAAATGCAATATTTGATGTAATAACATTTTACGGTCATGAAACATATTGCACTGAACATCATTCTGAAGTTCAGCTTGGAGTGTGTTGAATTCAACACAAGGCCATAAGGCAGCCGCTCTTGGATGAATTTCCAGGAAGCATAATGTTTCATGTTCTGTAGCCATGATGATGGAAGTCTTTTATTTTCCTCTGAAAGGCTCCGAGGATAGAAGCACAGACCGTCCTTGGGTCGCTGGTCTGTTTTCCCAACCTTTACCTGCAGATTCCACTACTGCAGACCGTTCCCGGAACTGATGACATCGTCGTCGGGAACGAGGACATCAAGGTATTCAGAGTTCTTCCATCTCCTTTTGACCTTTTAGTAAATACTCAGACAGCAAACCCATAAAAAAAAAAAAATGTATAGCAGTTCCCTGTAGTTACAAAATGTGTACTTTGAGGGATAATATGGAATGTTTGGATGGTATGTGAAGTGGATTGATCATTATCATGTCTTCTCTCTGCCCTCTCCCTTCAGGACTATCTGGTCAACATCTTACTGAAGACGGCACGGACTGAACCCTATGAAGCGGCCAGGTATGGAGGGTTAGAGGTGCAGAATAAAGGTGGTTTGGAAAGCAATGGGACTGATTTTGTATCGAGTGGATTATGGTTCATATTTCAAATAAGTAGTGTATTGAAATAAAATATTTGTTTAATTCAAGAAAGAAGTATGGTGAGGTAGTGAAATTGAACAGAGATACAACACCAGAAAGTGAGTAAATGGTCCCATAGCGTATATCAGTATTCTCACTGGTCTGCTGTGTGTTCTAGGTGTATAGCTGTATGTAGTCTGGGCCTGTGGGTATGTGAGGAGCTGATGCAGCAGAATATTCACCACCAGGTCGAAGATGCCATCAATGTTCTGGGCGTAACACTAAAGGTCAGTGTGTTTTATGCGTCAGCGCCTGTGAGTGACAACATGCTCTGTGGTGTGACTGAAACATATATTTTTTTTGAAGACCTCTGCTCCCCTGTTTATCGGTGGTTACATGCAGAGGGAACCAGTGCTTTCTGTTTTATTGGGGGGGGAAAGAGCTCGAGGGCTGTGGGCGTAATTTCCAGGCCACTCGCTCAGTGGATGCAGGCCAATTTAAGAAACCACATCTCCCCTCTAGTTTACTACTATTGCAGTCCTTCTCTCTAATGGCGCAGTAATCACTTCCCAACCCAACTTGACACACACTCAGCTGGCCCAAAATAAAGGAGATGTTGGGGGGGGGGGGGGGGGGCGGGGCGAGGGAGGGCTGCTTTTCTAAAAGCAGGTGCTAAACTCTCACGGTCTCTTTTTGTGTTGGGCCATTTCTGCATTGTCTACCCTTGTTATATGTCAAGAGGCACTCAGCCAGAAAACCGGAAGTTCCATTTCTGTGCCCTGAATTCCAAATCACTATGTTCAGCTGTCTGCCAGTCAGTCCATTAATGAACTGTAATTTGAAAGAAAGGTCATTGCAGAACCAAGACATTTTCATACGTTTTTCTGTTGTGCCAGATGGTCCCCATCCTAGTTTTGTACAACTAAACATCCTACGACTTCCCGGAGTTTTTAACCTGGATATCTTGTTCTCCTGTCCCTTCTCTGGTCAGTTTGGGAACAAAGCTGTGGCTCAGGTAGCCTGTGACCTGTTCCAGCTCCTCATCTCTCACTGGGAACACCTCCAGAGGCTAGAGCGCTCTCTCCCAAAGAAAATCATTGAGGCAGGTTAACACAGCTCCTCTTCACCTTCCTGATATGAGACATGTATATTCACTATCACTCGCGAAAAACATGTAGTCAAAGTATCCATATCTTGTTTTCTTCGTCCCATGCAGATCTTTGTGGCCACTATAGCATTTCTGTTGCCGAGCGCAGAGCACTCGACAGTGGAGGCTGACAAAAAGGTACAGGAAATTGAAGGAGCATAAAATGGCTGAAGTCTGAAGGAGCCTTTCTTTCTAGATGTAGCAAGTGCATTTGCTCAGGAATCTTGTTCTGTCTCCCCCATCCTGCTTTCTGTCTCTTTCTCTCTCTCCCAGCCCTGACTCTCTCACTTTCAGTCCCTCCTTACCTCTCACCATTGCTCATCTCCTCCCTAGCTGCTTTACTAATTATATTTGCCTGCATGAGGCTTCATTGTGTGTGTGGAGGGCACTGGGCTAATGGAAAAGCCTCTCCTCTCTTTGTGTGACTCAGCTAATGGTGTCTTTGCTGCTGTGCCTGCTGGACTGGTGCATGGCCATGCCCCTGAGTATGCTGCTGGAGCCCATCACCATGCCCGTGCTGGAGGACCCCGCATCCCACAAGGCCCCTCTGCTCGACTACATCTACAGGGTGGGTAAAAGAAAAGAATAACCTCATAGTAATTTGTCTAACCCCCAACACAGCCCTCTTCAGAAGCCCTATTTGACATTTAAAATGTGTTCCATGCCGCCTTGGAAATTAAGTTTCCCATTTTTGCTTCCAGTTTCTACTGGTATGTGAGAATGTCCACCAAACTACCTCACCTGTTTGGTAATGCACATGTGATACTCAAAAACATACATTTATAACAGGGAAGTATTTTATCTGACTTTTTCCCCGATTGGGTGTTTGAACCCTTATTTGGGGCGGCAGGTAGCCTAGTGGTTAGAGCATTGGACTAGTAACCGAAAGGTTGCAAGATCGAATCCCCGAGCTGACAAGATAAACACTGTTCCTAGGCCGTCATTGAAAATAAGAATTTGTTCCTCTACTGACCTGCCTAGTTAAATAAAGGTAAAATACATGTTTATTTTGTGATTAAACGCAGAGGAAGAGGCTGAGAAATGAGGTATTATTCAGTGGAGGTTTGACAGATGCGGTCAAAGACACCTTTATTTGGATGTCAACCCTGATAAGAAATGGTCAAATTATTTAAATATGCCTTTGTCCTCTTGATAAGCCTGGATTTAAAAGCCTGTCTACTTTTTGAGTTGAATGTCTCTTAATATGGGAGAGACTGCAGCTGCTATGTAGGAAATAAATACATTTCATTGGTTGTTCTATTGTGCACATACAAGTAAAGTGTCCCTTTTAGTATCATCATTGGTAAATCAGCGTTACCATGACCTTACTGAAATGCTGGTCCTCTTGTTTTATATTTGGACAACATTTAATGTAATAAAACCAGAAAAATATCACAATCACACAAAATACACGTCTCTACTGGTCTCCCATACCAAATGGACTTTAAACTATACCCCCCCCCCCCCCCCAAAAAAAAACTTTCTTTTAAATATTTTATTCTGTCTTTTCAGCTAGGCACTCATTTACATACCAGTAAACCTCACAAAATGAGTAAAGCGTTTTGTCTAGTTTGTGCATCTCTTTTGGATTTGTTATAGTAACTATTTAGTTGTTTCTCATTCCAAATCGTCAATGAACAGATTCAACTTAAACGTGACCCATTCATACGCCGATGAATAAAGATGGAACATTTCTGCACCTCTGCTGAGGATTTGAGCTTGGTAGTTGGTGTATTTGTGTCTTAACAGCATGAGGCTGGTCTGTGCAAAAGGCATGATTGCTCTGGACCTTATTGGTTCACTGGACCTCCATACCGTGTACTCCATCTGCTCTCTGCCTGCCTCAGCAGCTGCACCCTCGCTCTGTTGTTGTGTGTTTGCTTGTGTACATGTTTTTGTGGATCCATGAGTGTGTGTGCATATGTGTCTACACGTATCCATGTTTGTTCGGGTATGTGTTACCTTCCTGGAACTGTTGCTATGCGAGGTGCAGCCACTTAGTCGTCAAGCAAGCAGAAGCTTTTTTTTTTTCCGTCCACAGAGGAACCACTTTGGGGCTTTGGTGTGGCAGCTGTTTGGTTCTGGTCTTTTCACCATAACCCCCCCCCCCCCCCACATGCCCAGAGGACTGTAAGGCATTATAATCCACATACTGTCTGCATTTCCCCACACAATACTGTTTCAGATGACAGGACCTGCAACACTCCTCTGAGGCTCAGCCAAGTGTGTGTGTGTGTGTGTGTGTGTGTGTGTGTGTGTGTGTGTGTGTGTGTGTGTGTGTGTGTGTGTGTGTGTGTGTGTGTGTGTGTGTGTGTGTGTGTGTGTGTGTGTGTGTGTGTGTGTGTGTGTGTGTGTGTTTTGAATGGGATTAGCCATCCATTTACATAGACCAGCCTCCACAATGGGTTTACCAAGTCCACCCTCTCAGTGTGTGAGGCCCCACAGTTGCTATTGTCTGGTATGTCAGGCGTAGCTTCCAAATGTTATTTTCCTTTTTACATTTTTTTTAAAACAATAAACAAAAACCTACTTTGACAAAAACCAGTAGACAACTTATCATTTACATACTTCCACCTACTTCCAAACATAGGTGTGTGTGTTTGTGTGTGCATGCGTGCGGTTTTGTGCGGGTGCGTGTTTGTGGCAACATGAGCAGAGGGATGAAGTCTTAATTAAATCAAACAGAGGTAACCTGGCCAATCAGTGTAATCAACTGGACTACCACGTCTTATCTAGCCCTGCCAAACCAACAGACAGATGCCGCACCATCTGTTATGCAGATCGATACTCACTCATCACAAGAGAGATGTGGCAGTGAAGCACCTCTTCTCCCTCAGGTGGAGGCTCACCATGGCAACAGACCATATAGTACCCCTACGTATGTGCCTGAACCATTCAATGCTGCGTTTGAGATTACTGTATCCTTTTACATTGACTTGCCTAGTTACTTCCTTACTCTGTTTCAGTTACTGGAAGGTCAATGTTGTTCAGGTGTTCACTGTCTCCCGCTGCCGGCTAGTCCCAACTGATATTCGGTAACTCTCAGGCAGACTGTTTGTATGAGTGTGCAATGTGTCTAATTTCTGAGTACCATGTATTTGTTTATGCTGTGCAGCAAGCCACACAAAGAAACCACAGCAGTGACTGCATGCAAGGCTCCCACTGTCTTTCTCCTGTGGTGTTTTTAACTCCTACCCTCTGTCCCTTAGGTGCTACACTGCTGTGTCTCTGGCTCCAACCTGCACACCCAGCAGAGCCACTACCTCCTGAGTCTGTCTGACCTCTCCACTGACTACGACCCCTTCCTCATGCTGGGTCAGGTCCAGAGCTCAGAGCCCCTTCTCTCGCACACCGCTGCAGACTTGGGCAGCCTGCTCACCGTTGCCGAGGGTAAGGAGACCAGAGACCTCACCGCCGTCACCGGCCTCACTACTGTCTCCAGCACAGCGTGGGGCAGAATGGGGAGATGAGGTGCCACCCGTTTAATACCTGCTGTGTGGGAGATTGCGCTGGGCTGACGGCGAAATGAAAGGAGGGCTGTGTGCGTTTGTGACAGAGAGTGTGCGTTTGTGTGACAGTGTGCGTGCGTGTGTGTGCGTGTGTGTGTGTGTGTGTGTGTGTGCGTGTGTGTGTGTGTGTGTGTGTGTGTGTGTGTGTGTGTGTGTGTGTGTGTGTGTGTGTGTGTGTGTGTGTGTGTGTGTGTGTGTGTGTGTGTGTGTGTGTGTGTGTGTGTGTGTGTGTGTGTGTGTGTGTGTGCGACAGAGTGCCCGTGTGTGCGACAGAGTGCCCGTGTGTGTGACAGAGTGACAGAGTGCGCGTGTGTGTGACAGAGTGACAGAGTGCGCGTGTGTGTGTGACAGAGAGCGAGAATGTTTGTGAGTGCCCTGTCATCTAAGGTGTGTGTGCCTAGCTGCTGCTGTTGGTTTTCTACATTACGCTTCCTCTTCCAAACCACCTGGGAAATGAGCAGTGGGTGAACTACATGGCGATGTAACCTTTAATATGTTCCCTTCCATTTGGAGCTTGCTACTCCATTAAATGTAAATGTTTTTAACTAACATTGACGAGACTAACTCATGGAATGGAATGTTTTAAGAGGTAGGCATTAGCGCTCTGCCCCAGGGAGAGGGCCCATTTATAAAGGAGACATCTAAAAATGATTTTTATTAGTGACCTTGTAGTGTCATTAGGTTATATATTAGAGTATTCCTCTGCTCACCCAGAAGTCCGTTGTTTCGACAACAAGAACCTACCCGTTGATGCAACGTTGGCGAAGCCTAGCTGAAATATCTAGCTTATGTCATTACTTTTCATACAGCGCTACAAAGTCCAGATAGAAATAACAAACGGCCTCAGAAAACCAGCCAAAGAGCACTATGCATTTCCCTTTCAGCTCACATTGATTAAGTCTCATCAAAGGCCCTGTGCATCTACAATGCGGCGCACCGCCCGCTCTCTAAAGAGCTTTCTCCACTTTGATGAGCCATGATGGTATTGATAGCACTGTCACTATGCAGAGCTTGTCTTGTTTTCCCCACGTCGTAACATGGCATCCCTTTTTCATTTTGGCGTAGTCCTGAGCATGTGGATCATTTACATAGATCTGATTCGGGGGAGTAGTGCTCTGTTCACTGATGCTTTAAACTTGTCCGTCTCATTAGCACCCTGCTGGTCTTTTCTCTCCTGCTGTTGTAACAGACTCAATAGCCTTTTCAAAGTCGTCTCCTATGATTAGATGCTACCTACTTGCGGCAGAGGTGTGCCATTGTGAGAAATGAAAAATCACCCCATTAGTGATTTATAATGGGTAAGCTAGCTTTGTGTTGAAAAGGTGAGCGGATTGAGAGCACGTCTGCCCGTGGTAATGTGGTTCAGAAAGACGGCGGCCCAAGTTCAATTCTGTATCCTGACTCCACTGTATGAAATACACTGATCACATCTGGCGACTGCACGCGGACTTTGAAATGGTTTGTCTCTGCCCTACAGAGAAGAAAAGGCGGAACGTGGAGCTGATCCCTCTGACAGCACGGATGATCATGACCCACCTTGTGAACCACCTGGGCCACCATCCCCTCAGCGGTGGTCCTGCCCTCCTACACAGCCTGGTCAGTGAGAACCACGACAACCCCTTTGTGGAGTCATCAGAACTCTCCTCTGAGGTGTTCAAGAGCCCCAACCTGCAGCTGTTTGTGTTCAACGACAGCACCCTGGTGTCCTACCTCCAGGTGCCCTCGGAGCCCTCTGGTCCAGGGGAACCCCATGACAACTCCTCCCAGGTACGCGTCATCGTGAGGGACATCTCTGGAAAGTACTCCTGGGACGGAGGGGTTCTCTACCGCACCCAGGAGGGAGTCAATGGGATGCATCAGGCGAGTGAAAACTCCTCCAACCACTCCACCACCAAGCCCACCTCGCCGGGGACCTCTGATCCCTCCTACCCCCCAGGCTGGGACTCCCAGTCAGGCTGTGAGGAGGTGGATGTCCTGGACCAACTCCTGGAGGACCTTGGCAACAGCAGCCCGGAGTGCCTGCCCCAGCCCCGGCTGAGGCTCAACCAGCCAGCCCCCTCTCCCTGTGGGATGAACCTGGAGCTGGAGGGGGCCATCGTGGAGGCCATCCTCAGGCAGACACAGCAGGAAGAAGAGCAGGTGAAGAGGTGGAATGCAGACGTGAGCGTCAAGGCCGCCAGCCAGAGAGAACCCACTCCACAGGAGCCCAAAGCCCCTTTCTACTTCTGCAGACTGCTACTCAACGACCTGGGCATGAACTCATGGGACCACAGGTACAGAGCCGAGCACAACACCACCACGAACACAGCTGTAGACTAGTTAGGAGAATACCTCGCAGAGAGAGAGAAAAAGAAAGGCCGGAAAGGCATGGCAGGGTGTGTAGCCTGTTAATCTTCTCTCCACAGGGCAACTGTGCCCAACTGTTTTCACTCAGGTCCACCTCGACAGGTGGCATCCTTGTAATGAGAGGCTCGCACCTCTGGGGAAGGAAGCAGAGACCCCCTCCAGTAGATTAGTAATGTCTCCGAGCCCAATTTAAACCTCTACACCTGTTATTCCTCAGACCAAAAACACAACTGAAAACATGAAACTTTCCTATCCTACTTTCAGTCTGTCTTTTACCATTCAAATAATAATTAAGAGGCACAAGCTTTGCATTGGTACACTGTAAAGTACCATCTGGTTGATGCTTTTGAAAATTCTAATTGTCAAATGGGTGCATTCAAGTTCAGTTTTGTTTGTTCCTTTTCAGGAAAAGTTTTCATCTCCTGAAGAAGAACTCTAAACTCTTGAGAGAATTGAAGAATCTGGATTCCAGGCAGTGGTATGTTCCTACCCGCTAATTATTTAGGGCCTCTTCAGCACACACTGTATCCCTAGATAACATTGGTACACATGATGTGCTTCTTGTTAGGTATTAAAAAATAATAATAATAATAATTTTTACTGAATGATGTATCATAGTGTTTAATTTCCAATGAAGACCTTAAAAAAAATAAAAATAAACCAACCTAGATTTCAGCTGGCTATATTTTAGTTAAGCCTGCATTCCATATCTGCCATTTCTCTGAACCTAAGCCCACTAATGAAGCATCCTTTCCTCAAAATCAGTAAAGATCACACTCTCAAGACGACACGTATTAAAACAGCTCCACACTTCCCTCCTCCTCTTCTCCTAATCCGCACCGTCTCAGGCTGATCACAGCTCGGCAGCACACACACGCACAGCGATCAATAGGCACTCCACACTGTTAATGACCGGGGCTTATTAAAGAATGCCCCCAGGATCGGGCCTCATTCTGCCAGACCAGCGAGCATGCCTGGGCCGCTCATGGCAACCTGTGTCGAAACATGCAAAATTCCCCCGATTTAACACAGCCATGCACCACCATGGCAACACTGAAGCACATGGGTGGAACTCTGCACTTGTTTTGTTTGTCACATGAGGCTGGGGGGGTATGGGGAAAGTAAACACACATACTATTGTGCACTCACTCGAACACACACACTGCTCTAATATTAGACCATATTTGCAGTATTGTGTGGAGGTGTACGTTTTGGAGGTGTGTGGTTCACATTTCAGAGCACGCTGATCTTAACAGGGTTGAGTGTGGAGTAGGGTTGTGCACGGATATTAACATACTGAGAGAAAAAAATGATAGGCCTATTGTAACACAAAAGTATTTTTCTCAATTAAATTACAATATTAATGTGGCATTGTTACATACAAGGATATATTCAAATTATTAAGGTAATAAAAGCAACAACAACAAAACCGTTTCAATGTAGATTGTATGATGTTGCGCCCCATGAAAATGACTGGTTGCCTTCGTGTGTAGTTTGTGAATGTTTGCCAATCAAAGCCACAGAGGCAACATGTGTAGTGAGAGTTCACGAATGCAATGCGATATGGACTATAATTACGGAATTAAAAGTTAGCGAAATGAGGAGTAGGCTACAACGAGCAACCAAACAGGTAGGCGTAGATTCTAGATTCTCAAGGCTACTCCAGTCAAGACAGACAAGCACTGTTATATGGAATGATAAATAAGTGTGCCTGCTACACATTAGCTAGTCTTGATTTGTAGCCGAGTTGCGTCTCTCTCTCTGCCTCCATCTGCTCACTCCCAAATCACCAGCCGCTCCACAGCTGCAGCAATAGAGCGCCTCACCATCTCGCAGCCGTGCTCAGATTAAAAACGTATGCTATGCTTTAGAATATCCAGATATCCGACCACAATTCATCATACCAGTCGAAATCATTTCAAACCGATGTAGAACAGTGTAACATCATCAGGGCCATTGTTCTAACAACAAGTCTTGTGTGCTTCGTCTTACAGCAGAGAGACACACAAGATCGCTGTGTTCTACATCGGAGAGGGTCAGGAAGATAAGTGCTCCATCCTGTCCAACAGCGCAGGCAGCCAGGCCTACGAAGACTTTGTGTCTGGCCTGGGATGGGAGGTACACACACCCCTGCCGTATCTCTCGTCTCGCTCTCACACACTGACATCACTCTCCTAACCGTGTTGTGTGCCTTCAGGTTGATCTAGCCACCCACTGTGGCTTCATGGGAGGGCTTCAGAGGAACGGCAGCACAGGACACACTGCTCCATACTACGCTACCTCCACGGTGGAAGTCATCTTGCATGTGTCCACACGCATGCCGTCCAACTCGGACGACTGCCTCACCAAAAAGGTACTATTACTCCCTCTAGATCCAAGAAGTTAACGTCAGAAAAGCCTGCAAAAGGGAAGACAATCAACAATACAAACTAGTTTGTTGGTTTGCCATTGACTGAAAAAGCTCCTTAACCTAAACTGGTTTAAATGCCTATGACTACACTAATAATGTAGCAAGGTCCACAGTCCTTCAAGCAATGTAATGTCTGCGTACAAAACTAGGCTCCAAACACAGTGTATACGGAGTGAAATGGCCTCCGAGCCGTGCCCTGTCTGTCTGTGTGCCGTCTTGGGTCTTCAATCTGTGCTAAACTGAGGTCAGGTGGTGTAACTCCTGGGTTCTGGCACTGATTAGTAATCTCTGGGCGGGATGAGGAGTAGAGAGAGAGAAGCAGGCGTGTAAGAAGGGGCATGTGTGGCTATGGTAATGACCGTGATTCCCAGACCTGTTCCCCCCCTCCCTGGGTGCTGTGACCGGGGCCCAGATTCAGCCATTAGCTGTCCCTGTCAGTGCAGGCGCCGGGCCGATGCCTGCAGGACGTTTTTATCCCATTCCGGCTGTGACTGCGGGAGCGATCGATGGTGCTTCAGCGGTTTCCCTGGCTATAGCACACCAGCAGCAGTTAGCATGGAGAAATGAGCCGCGAGGCCCCTGCCCGAGCCACCAGTCTTCTCATATGCTGTCCCACGGAGAGAGGAAATTTATCAGGCCATCCTCATATATACCCCCAACCTCCATCGACACATCTGCCCTTCTCCCCCTAAAAAAACAGCCCTACACCGACCCCATACTGAACCTGTGCTCAGCGGCTGCGGAAATTAGTTTGATTTTGGCTAGCTGGTGTGAGGCGCTGGAGGGGTCGGCGCATGCCTTCGGCCCGCTTCGATTCATTTGATTGGGAGCCCCTGTAATTGCACCCCACTCTTTCCAGAACCCCACGCTAGCCAAAGGCGAGACAGATATTGGCAGCTCGGCGGCGCGTGTGTAGGCTAACAGGGACGGGAGGGAGGGGGATAAAAAATTGGGATGAAAAAGAGGATTTATCGGTCAGGAAGTTTCTCAGTCAATTTACAAATAAAACTTTCAGCCTCGCCCGACCGCCTGCTCTTAACTGCATACTGTGTTGGGTGGGGGAGGGTGACTCTTTCGCTGGCCAGAGTGTCTGAGGGAAAGAATCAATGGGCCCCAAGCTACACCAAGAAGGAAATTGGAGAAAAAAAAACATAAATTCCTCCAATCCAATTGTGGGCTTTAGGGCAGAGTGGTGCAGCGCCTAGCAGCAGCTGGCTGTAGTAATGCAGCTGTTGGAGCGACCTGGGAGGTGGGGGTCAGGCCACGTAGGGTCCTAATGTCAGAGCAGGGGGCGCTCGGCCGGCCCCACACTCATAACCAGCACCAGGGCTTAACTGAGCTCTGTGTTTTTAGAAGGGAGCACTTGCGCTGCTGAGAGGCCTGCTGTGCTGTGTGGATGGGAGGTCATTGAGGGTTAATTGGACAAGGGCCTTTGACTTAGGCCACACACAGGTGTGATTCTATTGGCACACATAGCTTCAGGGATGTGATTCTTCACCTGATTTAATCAGAATTTCCTGCCTTTCTCACATCCCCCTCTATCATTGAAATCTACCTACCCACAAACCAATATCCTCTTTTTCCTGACTTTCCATGTTCTACTGACTCCTAATCACATCCCCTGGTCTTTTACTGAGTTACAGTTTAGATGAGGAAATCAGTTAATTGAAATAAATTAATTAGGCCCTAATCTATGGATTTCACATGACTGGGAATATAGATATGCATCAGTTGGTCACAGATACCATAAAGGAAATGGGCCTCAGGATCTCGTCATGGTATCTCTGTGCATTCAACTTGCCATGGATAAAATGCATTTGTGTTTGTTGTCCATATCTTATTCCTGTCCATACCATCACCCCACCATCACCACGGGGCACTCTGTTCACAATGGTGACATCAGCAAACCACTCACCCACCGGAGAGATATTAGAACATTAAATTCTCTGCCAACAGTTCTGGTGGACATTCCGTCAGTCAGCATGACAATTGCACACTCCCTCAAAACTTGAGACATCTGTGGCATTGTGTTGTGTGATAAAACTGGATATTTTAGTGGCCTTTTATTGTCCCCAGCACAAGGTGCACCTGTGTAATGATTGATGTTTAATGAGCTTCTTGAAATGCCACGCCTGGCAGGTGGATGGATTATCTTGGCAAAGGACAATTGCTCACTAACAGGGATGTAAACAAATTTGTGCACAAAATTTGAGAGAAACAATGTTTTTGTGTGTATGGAAAATGTATGTAATCTTTTATTTCAGTTCATGAAACATGGGACCAACACTTTACATGTTGCATTTTATATTTTGGTTCAGTGTAATATTCAAATGTTAATTAAAATCCTTAGGATTTTTGTCGGTAACCTCGACATGCATATTCAACATTCTTGGTTAATGTGTGCCTGTCTGACCTGATCTGCACTGGAGCCATTGATCCTTGTATAGATGAGATGAACCAGGGAGCACGGTGTTCAATCACTGTGTTGTGGATTTGTTGAACATTATCCCATTACCATAATTAAGGGCTTATAATAGAATGTACTAATTGCAATTTTTTGGGTGGCGAGGCCATGTTTTCTTAATGGCTCATTAGACCCAAGTACATTGGCAGATGTTTTCCTCCTCTAAGTGAGTCAGTCGGTGAGGAGGCAAGGCCTTGATGTTGCCACATAATCAGGGACAGGAGTTTTTTTTTTTCTAACCCTTACTAGGCCCAGTTTATCCTTATCCAGGTCACAAATAAAAAAACAGGTTTCCCCACAAGTGATGGGTAAAGGCCAGTGAGGTTGGAATAGCCGCCCTTAAACCCATCACTCAATGTCCATGTCAGCCACAATACCGAGGGAAGACTGTTCTCTCACTTCCCCTCTGCCTTGGTGGAAAAAGAGTTCTACAGTACATTAACTATCTGCCAATTTCCTGTCATTTGTGTAATTTCTGTCCTAACTTCATTTGTATTTATGAATAGAACATGGAAATTGGATGCAATTTTATGTCTTTGGAGTAAAGTTAATTTCAATGATTGGTTTTAAAATGCTCAATTTAATGTTTTTTTTTGGTTTGAATTTCTAGTGGAAATTCAAATGATAAGAAGCTTTGTCACAACATCCAGAGCTGTGGTAATCTCTAACCTAATATTAAAAACCTTTCTATAGGAATAACAAGATGTTCTTTCTGACCGTTGTGATCGCCGTAGCCGTGTCTAAACCCTGTGGTTTGTTCTGGTGCAGCTGCGTCACCTGGGCAACGACGAGGTTCACATAGTGTGGTCGGAGCACAGCAGGGACTACCGACGCGGCATCATCCCCACTGACTTTGGAGATGTGCTGATCATCGTGTACCCCATGAAGAACCACACGTTCTTCATCCAGATCATGAAGAAACCACAGGTACTGGTACTAGAGGTCAGCTGGCAGGCTCAAAACCTAAATGGCTTTTGGCGCTTGTTTCTGCACTTGCTTGATTATTTTCCACTCAATCTACCTGTGTAATGGATACACTATTTTACTTACTGTCTTTTTAGCACTAAACAAATATTATGGGACTCCTTCAACATTTCACTGCTTCAGCATATCCAAGTCTTTGTTTGGAAAAAGCTGTCTGATCTTCACTTAGAGAACCCCTCTCCTTACTCATGTCCCTCCAGACTGCCTTGTTGGTTGAGTGGGTTACCTGTTTGTCTGTCGGTCTGCCTGTGTGACTCTGAGATGGACGCTCTAATGCCCTCCTCTTTCACTCCAGTCCATTACCCTCACTGTGGGTATGTGCTCTGAGGCAGTCAGTGTCGCTCAGCTAGCTTTCATCTTGGTTCTGAGTCGCTGCACACACAGCTCTGGATAGACTGACTGGCTAGGTCAAAGACTACAGTTCACAATGTAACCATCTACGGTAGGCTAGGTTATTATATACAGTGCCTTCAGAAAGTATTCACACCCCTTGACTTTTTCCAAACATTTTTGTATTACAAAGTGAGATTAACATTTATTTAATTGTCCTTTTTTGTCAACAATCTATACAAAATACTCTGAGTGGAAGAAAAATGTGAACAGTTGTATAAAAAAAAGTATATACATGTATGTATATGCATGTATGTGTGTAATTATATATATATATATTTTTTGTATTTTATATATATTAATTACACACATACATGCATATACTTTATATATAAATATATATATATAAATATTAAACAAATACGAAAAATCAAACACTAATATATCTTGATTGGATAAGTATTCAATCCCTGAGCTTCTTGATATGACACACCTGGCAGGTGGATGGATTTTCTTGGCAAAGAACAAATGCTCATTAACACAGGGATGTAAACACATTTACATACAAACTGCGCCGACAGAGATGGCCGCCTCGCTTCGCGTTCCTAGGAAACTATGCAGTTTTTTTTACGTGTTATTTCTTACATTAGTACCCCAGGTCATCTTAGGTTTCATTACATACAGTCGAGAAGAACTACTGAATATAAGATCAGCGTCAACTCACCATCAGTACGACCAAGAATATGATTTTCGCGACGCGGATCCTGTGTTCTGCCTTTCAACCAGGACAACGGAATGGATCCCATGCGGCGACTCCGTAAAAGAGGGAAACGAGGCGGTCTTCTGGTCAGACTCCGGAGACGGGCACATCGTGCACCACTCCCTAGCATTCTTTCTCGCCAATGTCCAGTCTCTTGACAACAAGATTGATGAAATCCGAGCAAGGGTAGCATTCCAGAGGGACATCAGAGACTGTAACGTTCTTTGCTTCACGGAAACAAGGCTCAATGGAGAGACTCTATCGGAGGCGGTGCAGCCAGCGGGTTTCTCCACGCATCGCGCCGACAGAAACAAACATCTTTCTGGTAAGAAGAGGGGCGGGGACGTATGCCTTATGGCTAATGAGACGTGGTGTGATCAAAGAAACATACAAAAACTCAAATCCTTCTGTTCACCTGATTTAGAATTCCTCACAATCAAATGTCGACCGCATTATCTACCAAGAGAATTCTCTTCGATTATAATCACAGCCGTATATATTCCCCCCCAAGCAGACACATCGATGGCTCTGAACAAACTTTATTTGACCCTTTGCAAACTGGAATCCATACATCCTGAGGCTGCATTCATTGTAGCTGGGGATTTTAACAAGGCTAATCTGAAAACAAGACTCCCTAAATTGTATCAGCATATCGATTGCGCAACCAGGGCCGGAAAAACCTTGGATCATTGTTACTCTAACTTCCGCGACGCATATAAGGCCCTGCCCCGCCCTCCTTTCAGAAAAGCTGACCACGACTCCATTTTGCTGATCTCTGCCTGCAGACAGAAACTAAAACGGGAGGCTCCCACTCTGAAGTCTGTCCAACGCTGGTCCGACCAAGCTGATTCCACACTCCCAAGACTGCTTCCATCACATGGACTGGGATATGTTTCGTATTGCGTCAGATAACAACATTGACGAATACGCTGATTCGGTGTGCGAGTTTATTAGAACGTACGTTGAAAATGTCGTTCCCATAGCAACGATTAAAACATTCCCTAACCAGAAACTGTGGATTAATGGCAGCATCCGCGTGAAACTGAAAGCGCGAACTACTGCTTTTAATCAGGGCAAGGTGACTGGTAACATGACCGAATACAAACAGTGCAGCTATTCCCTCCGCAAGGCTATCAAACAAGCTAAGCGTCAGTATAGAGACAAAGTAGAATCTCAAGTCAACGGCTCAGACACGAGGTATGTGGCAGGGTCTACAGTCAATCACGGACTACAAGAAGAAAACCATCCCAGTCACGGACCAGGATGTCTTGCTCCCAGGCAGACTAAATAACTTTTTTGCCCGCTTTGAGGACAATACAGTGCCACTGACACGGCCTGCAACGAAAACATGCGGACTCTCCTTCACTGCAGCCGAGGTGAGTAAAACATTTAAACGTGTTAACCCTCGCAAGGCTGCAGGCCCAGACGGCATCCCCAGCCGCGCCCTCCGAGCATGCGCAGACCAGCTGGCCGGTGTGTTTACGGACATATTCAATCAATCCCTATACCAGTCTGCTGTTCCCACATGCTTCAAGAGGGCCACCATTGTTCCTATTCCCAAGAAAGCTAAGGTAACTGAGCTTAACGACTACCGCCCCGTAGCACTCACTTCCGTCATCATGAAGTGCTTTGAGAGACTAGTCAAGGACCATATCACCTCCACCCTACCTGACACCCTAGACCCACTCCAATTTGCTTACCGCCCAAATAGGTCCACAGACGATGCAATCTCAACCACACTGCACACTGCCCTAACCCACCTGGACAAGAGGAACACCTATGTGAGAATGCTGTTCATCGACTACAGCTCGGCATTCAACACCATAGTACCCTCCAAGCTCGTCATCAAGCTCGAGACCCTGGGTCTCGACCCCGCCCTGTGCAACTGGGTACTGGACTTCCTGACGGGCCGCCCCCAGGTGGTGAGGGTAGGCAACAACATCTCCACCCCGCTGATCCTCAACACTGGGGACCCACAAGGGTGCGTTCTGAGCCCTCTCCTGTACTCCCTGTTCACCCAAGACTGCGTGGCCACGCACGCCTCCAACTCAATCATCAAGTTTGCGGATGACACAACAGTGGTAGGCTTGATTACCAACAATGACGAGACGGCCTACAGGGAGGAGGTGAGGGCCCTCGGAGTGTGGAAAATAACCTCACACTCAACATCAACAAAACTAAGGACATGATTGTGGACTTCAGGAAACAGTAGAGGGAACACCCCCCTATCCACATCGATGGAACAGTAGTGGAGAGGGTATTAAGTTTTAAGTTCCTCGGCATACACATCACAGACAAACTGAATTGGTCCACTCACACAGACAGCATCGTGAAGAAGGCGCAGCAGCGCCTCTTCAACCTCAGGAGGCTGAAAAAATTTGGCTTGTCACCAAAAGCACTCACAAACTTCTACAGATGCACAATCGAGAGCATCCTGGCGGGCTGGATCACTCACTGCCTGGTACGGCAACTGCTCCGCCCACAACCGGAGCCCACAAAGGCTCTCCAGAGGGTAGTGAGGTCTGCACAACGCATCACCGAGGGCAAATTACCTGCCTTCCAGGACACCTACACCACCCGATGTTACAGGAAGGCCATAAAGATCATCAAGGACAACAACCACCCGAGCCACTGCCTGTTCACCCCGCTATCATCCAGAAGGCGAGGTCAGTACAGGTGCATCAAAGCTGGGACCGAGAGACTGAAAAACAGCTTCTATCTCAAGGCCATCAGACTGTTAAACAGCCACCACTAACATTGAGTGGCTGCTGCCAATACACTGACCCAACTCCAGCCACTTTAATAATGGGAATTGATGGGAAATGATGTAAATATATCACTAGCCACTTTAAACAATGCTACCTAATATAATGTTTACATACCCTACATTATTCATCTCATATGCATACGTATATACTGTACTCTATATCATCTACTGCATCCTTATGTAATACATGTATCACTAGCCACTTTAAACTATGCCACTTTGTTTACATACTCATCTCATATGTATATACTGTACTCGATACCATCTACTGTAGAGCCTATGCTGCTCTGTACCATCACTCATTCATATATCTTTATGTACATATTCTTTGTCCCCTTACACTGTGTATAAGACGGTAGTTTTGGAATTGTTAGTTAGATTACTTGTTGGTTATTACTGCATTGTCGGAACTAGAAGCACAAGCATTTCGCTACCCTCGCATTAACATCTGCTAACCATGTGTATGTGACAAATAAAATTTGATTTGATTTTTGCGCAACATTTTTGAGAAATACGTTTTTTTTGTGTGTGGAAAATGTCTGCTTTCAGCTCATGAAACCAGAGACCAACACTTTACATGATATGTTTACATTTAAGTCATTTAGCAGACGCTCTTATCCAGAGCGACTTAAAAATTGGTGTATTCACCTTATGACATCCAGTGGAACAGTCACTTTACAATAGTGCATCTAAATCTTAAAGGGGGGGGGATGAGAAGCATTACTTATCCTATCCTAGGTATTCCTTAAAGAGGTGGGGTTTCAGGTGTCTCCGGAAGGTGGTGATTGACTCCGCTGTCCTGGCGTCGTGAGGGAGTTTGTTCCACCATTGGGGGGCCAGAGCAGCGAACAGTTTTGACTGGGCTGAGCGGGAACTATACTTCCTCAGTGGTAGGGAGGCGAGCAGGCCAGAGGTGGATGAACGCAGTGCCCTTGTTTGGGTGTAGGGCCTGATCAGAGCCTGGAGGTACTGAGGTGCCATTCCCCTCACAGCTCCGTAGGCAAGCACCATGGTCTTGTAGCGGATGCGAGCTTCAACTGGAAGCCAGTGGAGAGAGCGGAGGAGCGGGGTGACGTGAGAGAACTTGGGAAGGTTGAACACCAGACGGGCTGCGGCGTTCTGGATGAGTTGTAGGGGTTTAATGGCACATGCAGGGAGCCCAGCCAACAGCGAGTTGCAGTAATCCAGACGGGAGATGACAAGTGCCTGGATTAGGACCTGCGCCGCTTCCTGTGTGAGGCAGGGTCGTACTCTGCGGATGTTGTAGAGCATGAACCTACAGGAACGGGCCACCGCCTTGATGTTAGTTGAGAACGACAGGGTGTTGTCCAGGATCACGCCAAGGTTCTTAGCGCTCTGGGAGGAGGACACAATGGAGTTGTCAACCGTGATGGCGAGATCATGGAACGGGCAGTCCTTCCCCGGGAGGAAGAGCAGCTCCGTCTTCCCGAGGTTCAGCTTGAGGTGGTGATCCGTCATCCACACTGATATGTCTGCCAGACATGCAGAGATGCGATTCGCCACCTGGTCATCAGAAGGGGGAAAGGAGAAGATTAATTGTGTGTCGTCTGCATAGCAATGATAGGAGAGACCATGTGAGGTTATGACAGAGCCAAGTGACTTGGTGTATAGCGAGAATAGGAGAGGGCCTAGAACAGAGCCCTGGGGGACACCAGTGGTGAGAGCGCGTGGTGAGGAGACAGATTCATGCCACGCCACCTGGTAGGAGCGACCTGTCAGGTAGGACGCAATCCAAGCGTGGGCCGCGCCGGAGATGCCCAACTCGGAGAGGGTGGAGAGGAGGATCTGATGGTTCACAGTATCGAAGGCAGCCGATAGGTCTAGAAGGATGAGAGCAGAGGAGAGAGAGTTAGCTTTAGCGGTGCGGCGCGCCTCCGTGATACAGAGAAGAGCAGTCTCAGTTGAATGACTAGTCTTGAAACCTGACTGATTTGGATCAAGAAGGTCATTCTGAGAGAGATAGCGGGAGAGCTGGCCAAGGACGGCACGTTCAAGAGTTTTGGAGAGAAAAGAAAGAAGGGATACTCGTCTGTAGTTGTTGACATCGGAGGGATCGAGTGTAGGTTTTTTCAGAAGGGGTGCAACTCTCGCTCTCTTGAAGACGGAAGGGACGTAGCCAGCGGTCAGGGATGAGTTGATGAGCGAGATGAGGTAAGGGAGAAGGTCTCCGGAAATGGTCTGGAGAAGAGAGGAGGGGATAGGGTCAAGCGGGCAGGTTGTTGGGCTGCCGGCCGTCACAAGATGCGAGATTTCATCTGGAGAGAGAGGGGAGAAAGAGGTCAGAGCACAGGCTAGGGCAGTGTGAGCAGAACCAGCGGTGTCGTTTGACTTAGCAAACGAGGATCGGATGTCGTCGACCTTCTTTTCAAAATGGTTGACGAAGTCATCTGCAGAGAGGGAGGAGGGGGGAGGATTCAGGAGGGAGGAGAAGGTGGCAAAGAGCTTCCTAGGGTTAGAGGCAGAAGCTTGGAATTTAGAGTGGTAGAAAGTGACTTTAGCAGCAGAGACAGAAGAGGAAAATGTAGAGAGGAGGGAGCGAAAGGATGCCAGGTCCGCAGGGAGGCGAGTTTTCCTCCATTTCCGCTCGGCTGCCCGGAGCCCTGTTCTGTGAGCTCGCAATGAGTCGTCGAGCCACGGAGCGGGAGGGGAGGACCGAGCCGGCCTGGGGGATAGGGGACATAGAGAGTCAAAGGATGCAGAAAGGGAGGAGAGGAGGGATGAGGAGGCAGAATCAGGAGATGGGTTGGAGAAGGTTTGAGCAGAGGGAAGAGATGATAGGATGGAAGAGGAGAGAGTAGCGGGGGAGAGAGAGCGAAGGTTGGGACGGCGCGATACCATCCGAGTAGGGGCAGTGTGGGAAGTGTTGGATGAGAGCGAGAGGGAAAAGGATACAAGGTAGAGGTCAGAGACTTGGAGGGGAGTTGCAATGAGGTTAGTGGAAGAACAGCATCTAGTAAAGATGAGGTCGAGCGTATTGCCTGCCTTGTGAGTAGGGGGGGGGAAGGTGAGAGGGTGAGGTCAAAAGAGGAGAGGAGTGGAAAGAAGGAGGCAGAGAGGAATGAGTCAAAGGTAGACGTGGGGAGGTTAAAGTCGCCCAGAACTGTGAGAGGTGAGCCGTCCTCAGGAAAGGAGCTTATCAAGGCATCAAGCTCATTGATGAACTCTCCGAGGGAACCTGGAGGGCGATAAATGATAAGGATGTTAAGCTTGAAAGGGCTGGTAACTGTGACAGTATGGAATTCAAAGGAGGCGATAGACAGATGGGTAAGGGGAGAAAGAGAGAATGACCACTTGGGAGAGATGAGGATCCCGGTGCCACCACCCCGCTGACCAGAAGCTCTCGGGGTGTGCGAGAACACGTGGGCGGACGAAGAGAGAGCAGTAGGAGTGGCAGTGTTATCTGTGGTGATCCATGTTTCCGTCAGTGCCAAGAAGTCGAGGGACTGGAGGGAGGCATAGGCTGAGATGAACTCTGCCTTGTTGGCCGCAGATTGGCAGTTCCAGAGGCTACCGGAGACCTGGAACTCCACGTGGGTCGTGCGCGCTGGGACCACCAGATTAGGGTGGCCGCGGCCACGCGGTGTGGAGCGTTTGTATGGTCTGTGCAGAGAGGAGAGAACAGGGATAGACAGACACATAGTTGACAGGCTACAGAAGAGGCTACGCTAATGCAAAGGAGATGACAAGTGGACTACACGTCTCGAATGTTCAGAAAGTTAAGCTTACGTAGCAAGAATCTTATTGACTAAAATGATTAAAGTGATACAGTACTGCTGAAGTAGGCTAGCTGGCAGTGGCTGCGTTGTTGACTTTGTAGGCTAGCTGGCAGTGGCTGCGTTGTTGACACTACACTAATCAAGTCGTTCCGTTGAGTGTAATAGTTTCTACAGTGCTGCTATTCGGGGGCTAGCTGGCTAGCTAGCAGTGTTGATTACGTTACGTTGCGTTAAAAGAACGACAATAGCTGGCTAGCTAACCTAGAAAATCTCTCTAGACAACACAATTATCTTTGATACAAAGACTGCTATGTAGCTAGCTATGTAGCTAGCTACGATCAAACAAATCAAACCGTTGTACTGTAATGAAATGAAAATGTGATACTACCTGTGGAGCGAAGCGGAATGCGACCGGGTTGTTGAGTTCTATTCGGAAGACGTTGGCTAGCTGTTGGCTAGCTAGCAGTGTCTCCTGCGGAGCGAAATGCGGATGCGACCGCTCGCTCCAACCCGGAAGTACCCGTTTATATTTTGGTTAAGTGTAGAATCACATTTGGCGACGATTACACATGTGAGTCTTTCTGGGTAAGTCTCTAAGCTTTCCACACCTGGATTGTGCAACTTTTGCCTATTATTATTTTCAAAATTCTTCAAGCTCTGTCAAATTGGTTGTCGATCATTGCTAGACAACCATTTTCAGGTCTTGCCATAGATTTACAAGCAGATTTTTGTCAAAACTGTAAGTTCCACTCCGGAACATTCGCTGTCTTCTTGGTGAGCAACTCCAGTATAGATTTGACTTTTTTATTCTCCTGCTGAAAGGTGAGTTAATCTCCCAGTGTCTGGTGGAAGGTAGACTGAACCAGGTTTTCCACAAGGATTTTGCCTGTGCTTACTTAGCTCAATTCTGTTTTTTTTCTTTTTTTCTGAAAAACTCCGCAATCTTTAACAATTACAAGCATACCCATACCATGATGCAGCCACCACTATGCTTGAAAATATGAAGTGGTACTCAGTAATGTGTTGTATTAAATTTGCCCCAAATATAACCCTTTGTATTCAGGATAAAAAAGTGAGTTACTTTTAGTGCCTTGTTGCAAACAGGATGCATGTTTTTAGTACTTTTATAATGTACATTGCACTAAATTCAGGCTGGAACACAACAAAATGTTGAAAAAATGAACGGGTGTGATTATGTTCTTATGGCACTATATACTTAGATTGGTATACTCTAATATTCATCCTAAACGTGACCCAAACAATACAATTGGAAGTCCGTCACTGGGACTTCCACATCTCAGATCTATAAGAAAACCTCACACAATATTTCCAGTCTCTTCTAAAGAGTGCCGAAAGAGACTGTGTCGGCCAAACGATGGGCTTTGGTGTGTTGGAGCAAAAGATGGGGCCAGAATGCATGGCAGCTTTCTCATTCCACTGACCTGCCAGCAGGACTCTGCCAACCTGGGGATGATGCCCATAGACCTCTGTCTGGCCATCCACCTAGGCCTCCTCCCAATATCCACACAGACAGACAGAAAGACCCCACCAACAACCACCCAGTCTGCAGCCCAAACCTCCACCATAGAATCCTACGGCCCCCATTACACAGACCCTTTATTGTTCTAGAGCTTCATTGTCCTGAGTTGACCTCTAGAAGTTTGGCTTTTTTTCTTTTTTTACATCAGTAGAGATTGAATGGGCTTGCTGTCAGTTTGAAGTGTAGTCTAATTATTGAAGTGGAGGGACTGTCTGTATAATGAGCTATGCCATGTCAAGTAGACAGCAGGACTTATGGAGAGGCTCTGACACGCACGTCACATTCCAGGTCAATGATCATTAAATTCAGCAGATTTAAGATCTCCCCAAAAAGCATGAACAGACGCATGTGTCACACACACACACACACATGCGCGCTGCTCTCAACCACAGAGATCTCCCACTGTATTTGTTCAACAGTTCAATCAAAGTCTTTTCTCCGGTATTGATTTGCATTAGATGTGTGTGTGTGTGTGTGTGTGTGTGTGTGTGTGTGTGTGTGTGTGTGTGTGTGTGTGTGTGTGTGTGTGTGTGTGTGTGTGTGTGTGTGTGTGTGTGGTTTCTATGCTAAATAAGCTCAACATTTAGTCCGAAGTCACTCAAACTTGAATCTAACCCTGTAGCAATATTAGATATTGGGCTGAGAGTTGCCAGGGACCCCAACAAGATAATGTAATCATGATACTTAGGTGCCAATAGCATATGTAATGTGATTCAATACTTCTAATTTATTGCGATTTGATGTTCCAAACATATTGCTCACTACAGTGGCAAGAAAAAGTATGTGAACCATTTGGAAATAGCTGGATTTCTGCATAAATTGTTTATAAAATTAGATTTCTTCTTCATCTAGGTCACAACAATAGACAAACACAGTCTGCTTAAACTAATAACACACAAACAATTATGCATTTTCATGTCTTTAATTGAGCACACCGTGGAAAAAGTACATTTATTAAAAATAAACAGAAATACCTTATTTGTATAAGTATTCAGACCCTTTGCTGTGAGACTCGAAATTGAACTCGGGTGCTTCCTTTTTCCATTAATCATCCTTGAGATGGTTCTACAACTTGATTGTAGTCCACCTGTGGTAAATTAAATGATTGGACATGATTTGGAAAGGCACACACCTGTCAATTTAAGGTCCCACAGTTTACAGTGCATGTCAGAGCAAAAACCAAGTCATGAGGTCGAAGGAATTGTCCGTAGAGCTCCGTGGCAGGATTGTGTCGAGGTACCGATCTTGGGAAGGGTACCAAAATATTTCTGTAGCATTGAAGATCCACAAGATCACAATAACCTCCATCTTTCTAAAATGAAAGACTCTTCCTAGATCTGGCCAAACTGAGCAATCGGGGGAGAAGGGCCTTGATCAGGGAGGTGACCAAGAACCCAATGGTCACTCTGACAGAGTTAATTGAAATGCATTCCAGGTGACTACCTCATGAAGTTGGTTGAGAGAATGCCAAGTGTGTGCAAAGCTGTCATCAAGGCAAAGGGTGGCTGCTTTGAAGAATCTCAAATAGAAAATATATTTTGATTTGTTTAACACCTTTTTTTTTGTGTGTTATTTCATAGTTTTGATGTCTTCACTGTTATTCTACAATGTAGAAAATAGTTAAAAAATAAAAAATCCCTAGAATTGAGTAGGTGTGTCCAAACGTTTCACTAGTACAGCGTTTGAATAGCATTTTTATTTTTATGACGCACATTTTCTCCTTCCCTCCGCTCTTGACTGCATGTGCTCATGCTGCATGGGCGGGAGCGTTGCCTAGGCAACCAGACTGGTTTTCTACAGCACCTTGCTTGTTTCAGCACGGAGCAACAAAGTTTCATCATGTTGTTTTTTTGAGTCCATGTAACCGCGGAAACGGACTCAACCACACGAATGCCCGGCTGTCCTGTCTTCACTTTTCCTTCCACAGACAAAAAGAAGAATTCAACGGTTATGACGTTTATTTAAGATGGTAACTTTCTCCCTCCCTCCCTCCCTCTCTCCTTCCCCTCGTAGGTCCCCTTCTTTGGGCCTCTTTTCAACGGCGCCATCGTCACCGGAACGCTGCTGCCCAGCCTTGTGCGTGCCACCTGCATCAACGCCAGCAGAGCTGTCAAGTCCCGCCTGACGCTTTACCAGAGCTTGTATCCTTTGTGTGAACTGTTTACTCTGTCTCCCCTACCCTTACAGCCCTGTCTGCCTCCACAAGGTTAACAACTGACCACAAAGCCTCAGCAGTTAGGCCGTGCAAGTTTTTCCAGGGACGGTTATCTTTTTATATGTATTATTTTTTATATGAATTCATGTTATTCCTCACACTCCGATTGTTCTCATATGTGAAAATATTGAATTTCTAAACGTGTTGATTGTAATCGCGCCGTTAGCCCTTCTAGTGGTTGGCCTGTGTGGATTCCCATGTGGTGCGTGTAGCGTGTTGGGTGATCTGCATGGGTGAGCACTGACACTGATCTTGATGCGCTGGCTGATTTGCATACAGCGATTAACAGCGCACCGGGTTGAGGTGTTGCGGTGTGTCGCGCAGCCCGTAGTGACATGTGAGGACGCATGTGTCCGTCTGGGTCTGTAATGGGGATCTTGTGGAACCTCTCTGTCGTCTTGTATGATGCAGTGGGTTTAGACGACAGCAGCAGAGACATGACTGTCATTAACCCGTCCTCCCCTCCATCCCTTTAACAGCCTGCCTGTCGTTAAGGGCCTGATCTCCAGCTGTACATGTCAGTTGGTTTAAGACGAGCGTAATCAGCGATGGAGATGAATTTGCATGTGAATAAGTTGAGGACTGAAGGAGGGGAGGGACGTTTTCTTGGAGCGGGCCCCTGTGGGTGAAATCTGATCTCCCACAAAGCCTTGCAGCTCCACCTCTCCCCGGACAGGGACAGGCTGTACAGAGTGGCCTCGCAGGGACCACAGTAGCTCTCTGGGTGTTGCCATGGTGACCAGCAATCTCCAGTTTTTGAGGTTGGACCCAAGTTGTGCACCGCTCTCAAGTATTTATTTTGTCATTGGTTTACAGTTTGTAAGGAAAGTGGGCAAGGGTGCGTGATAATGTCAGTAGCCTATAGTATGTTTTTAAGCTAATAATGTGCACTAAACTTTGGCTACAGGTGTATGTGGCTTTACATTCTGAGTGTTTGATGTGTATGTGCTTGCATTTGTATGCACGGGTGTCATCCCACCCACCCATCAGCGAGGCTCATATCAGCCCCTCTCAGGGTCCCTGGGGGCATCAGTGGGACAGCAGAGAGGCAGATGTCTGTAACCCAAAGCCAAGTGAATTACACCAGTGTGAGATGTGCTGAGCTGCCAGCGCTGCCTAGCTACCATAGGCCAGTCTGCACTGGGAGCCAAGGGGGAAGGGAGCCAGGGCCGGGCCAGACCAGGCCTACCTGGCATTCCTTAGCAAGAAGAGAGCAGCACGACGGCCTGATCTGCGAGATGAGATGATCGCTGGCTGGGCTGGAGCGTTGGCAGTGTGAAGCAGCCAGCCAGGGTGAGGCCCCACATACTGCAGATCTGGAAGATGAGCTGACAAACGGATGCTCCCAGCCAGTGGATGCTGGCAATGCCAGCACTGGTGTCTGTGTGTGGGACATTTTTCTGGATGGCTGTAGGATTACGTTTAAACAAAGAAATAGTCATGAGTCATCTAGGCGATGAGCCCATTTTTTTTTTATCAAGATAGGGTGCACACACAAACAAACACAAACTATTTTGTAATTCAGAAGATTTCTCAGGATTTGTTCAAAGAAAAAATACTCCTACCAGTAAATAAAGTGCTGACTATTTTTGGAAGAATGTTTTAAGATATAATTTAGAATGCTGTTTGAGGTTTATTAACTCAAAAAGGAGCAGGAACACCAAAATTAATGATACAGTTCCAACCGCCGTGTCTTTGTGAGATGCAGAATAGGTGAATGGATGGTTTCCGCATATATGATTCCCACCATGAAGCATGGAGGAGGTGGTGTGATAGTGTGGGGGTGCTTTGCTGGTGACAATGTTGGTGATTTATTTAGAATTCAAGGCACACTTAACCAGCATGGCTACAACAGAATTCTGCAGCAATATGCCGTCCCATCTGTTTTGCACTTAGTGGGACTGTCATTTGTTTTTCAACAGGACAATGACCCAACACACCTCCAGACTGTAAGGGCAATTTGACCAAGAAGGAGAGTGAAGGAGTGCTGCATCAGATAACCTGGACTCCACAATCATCTAACCTCAACCCAATTGAGATGGTTTGGGATGAGTTGGGCCACAGAGTGAAGGAAAAGCAGCCAACAATTGCTCAGCATATGTGGGATCTCCTTCAAGACTGTTGGAAAAGCATTACTCATGAAGATGGTTGCCAAGAGTGTGCAAAGCTGTCATCAAGGCAAAGGGTGGCTACTTTGAAGAATCATATATACAACATATTTTGATTTTTTTAACACTTTTTTGGTTACTACATGATTCCATATGTGTTATTTCATAGTTTTGATATCTTCACTATTATTCTACAATGTAGAAAATAGTAAAACTAAAGACAAACCCTTGAATGAGTAGGTGTGTCCACACTTTTGACTGGTACTGTATCTAGACTTGACCCAAAGGCATGACCCATTCCTCCTTCTGCTGAATGGTTTCTGCATTGTACCACTCCTCCATGTATGCTCCCTTCTCTTTCTCATCTCATCTGCCACTCGTCTGCAAAATGTAGGTATTTTGTTTTGGGTTGGAACAATAACCTTGGCTCTTTTCAGAGCAGGCTGTTTTTGTAGCCGTGATTAAATCCCTATCCATCGTTTCCCTGCCCCGGCGCTCTCCAATCTGCTGTCTGTAGCCAGGCTGCTCTCCAAGGTCATTTGTTTAATGTTTCTACAAAGAAAAGCCACATGACCTCTGCGTCCCCATAAAGGCAGGCCTGGCTCTGTGGTGCTCTCTGGTTTCCTCTCTCCCGCTCCGTCCGCCACAGAACTGGAGTCTCCAGCAGCCAGGCGCTCTGCTGCGCCATCACTCCGGCTAATTGGATTTGATATTGAAATATGACCACCAGCCACATTGCTGGAGACACACACACACACACACACACACACACACACACACACACACACACACACACACACACACACACACACACACTAATCCCCCCTTCCTCTACAATCTGCTGTTTCCTTTTTGGCTCTACACCATGGTACTTGGAGTAGTTTGTGTGTGAGAGATTTTGTTTGAGTTTTTGTGTGTCGGTGTACGTGTGACACATGGTCAGCGTTTTAAGATGTCTATCCAAGTGGTTTTACGTGTGTCATTCTGCTCTATTCAGTGACAACGCAGTGATGTTATTTCAGAGCCCTCGGCGCTGTGCAACGTGAAAGAGAGAGTCCTGACCCCACATACCTTTTATATTACAAGGCTGTCAGAAATCACCTGTGTCATTAACATGGCCCTATTAGAAGAGGCTGTGTGAATCCTAATAGTCACCCTGTATGAACACTGAGCAGTCTCCTCCACTGCCAGAGGGGAACGTAAACTCACTGTGAGTGGTGAGGACCTGACATGCGGGAGGAGAATACTCTTGACCGCCAAGTTCCCGCTATTTAAGTAGCACACCATATATCAAGACAATTTACCCCTGACATGCAATGTGTCATTCATCCCCAACTACTGTATGTGGTCCTACTGTAGTTCAGTTGGTCTCGTATTGGCGCTTGCAACGCCAGGATAGTAGGTCGCTTTGGATAAGGTTCTGCTAAATGGCATATTTATTCTAGATATTATATGGCTGTGGTGGACTCCCTCTGCTTCCACATAGCCTGTTGGGTTTCTGACGGGGGGTTTGATCCAGTCACTAAGTGTTATTCTCTCCTAAACAAGCACTCACTCCAGAGTAAACGTGTGCTGTGTGTTTAGGTAGCAGGAGCCTCTAATAGAGGGAGGCGAAGTAGAGCTGACCTTCATTCTGAAACGCAACATCCCCGCTGGACAGAATCAATAGCTTTTTCGCCCCAGTGCCCTTACTACCCTCCCCTAAGACATGCACGCATACATACACAGAGAGATCCGTCTCCGGGCAGCAATCAATAGCCATAATCTGTTCCTGCACGTGGCCAGTCATGCAAGCTGGACTTTTAGGTGGCATTATGGGGGACATGCTGTGTAGTGGCAGAGAGATGTTTCATCTTCTCAGGGAGGCTCACAGAGCCCAGTGGAACCTAGGGCTGCCAACCTCCAGAGGTGCAGGTCCTTGCCTCATCTAGCCAACCGTCTACCAGATATGGAGCTCTGCCTTTGCACGCTCTTGAAAACATCTATGTGTGACTCTTGCCACTGATATTGGCCTACTGCTTTGTGTACCTTCTGAATAAGGCTTTGTTTCTCTCGCTCATTGTCTCTACATGGTTAACATGTGTTCTTTAGGACAAGAAGTTTCATTACCTAGTCAGGAGGAAAGCATCTTTCGGACTCTTTGAAAGGAGGTTATGAATGGGAGCTGCCATGTTAGTGTACTGTAGTTGAACATGTACTATTTAGTGTTGCTGATAGGCTCTTATTTGTCAGCTAGTGTGCCATAACAGTCTCCTGCAGACATCTCCAAGCCCATGAACTGAGTGCTTGGCTTGGCACAGTGAGAAGGGTGAGCTGGGCCATCTTCCCTCTGTCATAAGCCTCAGTGAGAAGTGATGTGTACAGCCCTAACTCTCCTCTGTGTCTTTGCCTTTCGAATTAGAGGCTCTGTGACGATGTGTGGAAGAGCAACCTGCTTCCAATAGGTTAGGGTCTTGTTCTGTTTCCAGTCCAGCTCTGTCACGGTCCAGCTCTGTCACGGTCCAGCTCTCAGTTCTGTCACAGTCCAGCTCTGTCACTGTCCAGCTCTCAGCTCTGTCACGGTCAAATCAAATGTATTTATATAGCCCTTCTTACATCAGCTGATATCTCAAAGTGCTTTACAGAAACTCAGCCTAAAACCCAAAACAGCAAGCAATTCAGGCCTAGAAGCACGGTGGCTAGGAAAAACTCCCTAGAAAGGCCAAAACCTAGGAAGAAACCTAGAGAGGAACCAGGCTATGAGGGGTGGCCAGTCCTCTTCTGGCTGTGCCGGGTGGAGATTATAACAGAACATGGCCAAGATGTTCAAATGTTCATAAATGACCAGCATGGTCAAATAATAATAATCACAGTAGTTGTCGAGGGTGCAACAAGTCAGCACTTCAGGAGTAAATGTCAGTTGGCTTTTCATAGCCGATCATTAAGAGCATCTCTACCTGCTGTCTCTAGAGAGTTGAAAACAGCAGGTCTGGGATAGGTAGCACATCCGGTGAACAGATCAGGGTTCCAGAACAGTTGAAACTGGAGCAGCAGCACAGCCAGGTGGACTGGGGACAGCAAGGAGTCATCATGCCAGGTAGTCCTGAGGCATGGTCCTAGGGCTCAGGTCCTCCGAGAGAGAGAGAGAGAAAGAAAGAGAATTAAATTCACACAGGACACCGGATAAGACAGGAGAAATACTCCAGATATAACAGACTGACCCTAGCCCCCTGACACACAAACTACTGCAGCATAAATACTGGAGGCTGAGACTGTAGGGGTCAGGAGACACTGTGGCCCCATCCGATGATACCCCCGGACAGGGCCAAACAGGCAGGATATAACCCCACCCACTTTGCCAAAGCACAGCGCCCACACCACTAGAGGGATATCTTCAACCACCAATTTACCATCCTGAGACAAGGCCGAGTATAGCCCACAAAGTTCTCCGCCATGTCACAACCCAAGGGGGGGCGCCAGCCCAGACAGGAAGGTCACGTCAGTGACTCAACCCACTCAAGTGACGCACCCCTCCTAGGGAGGTTATGGAAAAGTACCAGTAAGCCAGTGACGCAGTCCTTGTTATAGGGTTAGAGGCAGAGAATCCCAGTGGAAAGAGGGGAACCCGGCCAGGCAGAGACTGCAAGGGCAGTTCGTTGCTCCAGAGCCTTTCCGTTCACCTTCACACTCCTGGGCCAGACAACACTCAATCACATGACCTACTGAAGTGATGAGTCTTCAGTAAAGACTTAAAAGTTGAGACCAAGTCTGCGTCTCTGACATGGGTAGGCAGACCATTCCATAAAAATGGAGCTCTTTATAGGAGAAAGCCCTGCCTCCAGCTGTTTGCTTAGAAATTCTAGGGACAACTAGGAGGCGTCTTGTGACCATAGCGTACGTGTAGGTATGTACGGCAGGCCCAAATCAGAAAGATGGGTAGGAGCAAGCCCATGTAATGCTTTGTAGGTTAGCAGTAAAACCTTGAAATCAGCCCTTGCCTTAACAGGAAGCCAGCGTAGGGAGGCTAGCACTGGAGTAATATGATCAAATGTTTTTGGTTCTAGTCAGGATTCTAGCAGCCGTATTTAGCACTAACTGAAATTTTATTTAGTTCTTTATCCAGGTAGCCGGAAAGTAGAGGATTGCAGTAGTCTAACCTAGAAGTGACAAAAGCATGGATTCATTTTTCTAAATTTTTCTGCATCATTTTTGGACAGGAATGTTCAGATTTTTTGCAATGTTACGTAGATGGGGAAAAAGCTGTCCTTGAAACAGTCTTGATATGTTAATCAAAAGAGAGATCAGGGTCCAGAGTAACGCCGAGGTCCTACAGTTTTATTTGAGATGACTGTACAACCATCAAGATTAATTGTCAGATTCAACAGAAGATCTCTTTGTTTCTTGGGACCTAGAACAAGCATCTCTGTTTTGTCCGAGTTTAAAAGTAGAACGTTTGCAGCCATCCACTTCCTTATGTCTGAGAAACAGGCTTCTAGCGAGGGCAATTTTGGGGCTTCACCATGTTTCATTGAAATGTACAGCTTTGTGTCATCCGCATAGCAGTGAAAGTTAACATTTATGTTTTCGAATGACATCCCCAAGAGGTAAAATGTATATGGAAAAAATAGTAGTCCTAAAACAGAACCTTGAGGAACACCAAAATTTTACAGTTAATTTGTCAGAGGTCATACCATTCACAGAGACAAACTGATATCTTTCCGACAGATAAGATCTAAACCAGGCCAGAACCTGTCCGTGTCGACCAATTTGGATTTCCAATCTCTCCAAAAGAATGTGGTGATCGATGGTATCAAAAGCAGCACTAAGGTCTAGGAGCACGAGGACAGATGCAGAGCCTCGGTCTGACGCCATGTCACGGTCCAGCTCTGTCACAGTCCAGCTCTGTCACGGTCCAGCTCTCAGCTTTGTTGCAGTCCAGCTCTCAGGGACATCCATTCCCAAAGACCACCCTGACCCAATAGGAAATCAGAAGTCTGGGGCAGGGTGGATTGCTCGACAGAGTGGAGGTTGGGGTTGTCAGAGGCGGTTGGGTTGGAGACAGTTGTTGGGAGAAGCAGGACTTTGGAATAGTTTGAGTTTGGTGGGGGCTGAGGAGTGGATGAAAGGGGGGCTATGGTTGGGGTTTATGACATTTTGGGATGGAGGGAGTTTCCTCTACTGAATATTTTAACTTAATCCCATGATCAGTGGGATTAGGTCCACTCTTTCACCCTCAACCCCTCCACTCCTCCTCCCTCCACTCCTCCCTCCCTCCACTCCTCCGCCCTCCACTCCTCTGCCCTCCACTCCTCTGCCCTCAACCCCTCCTCTGCCCTCAACCCCTCCTCTGCCCTCAACCCCTCCTCTGCCCTCAACCCCTCCTCCGCCCTCAACCCCTCCTCCGCCCTCAACCCCTCCTCCGCCCTCAACCCCTCCTCCGCCCTCAACCCCTCCTCCGCCCTCAACCCCTCCTCCGCCCTCAACCCCTCCTCCGCCCTCAACCCCTCCTCCGCCCTCAACCCCTCCTCCGCCCTCCACTCCTCCGCCCTCCACTCCTCTGCCCTCCACTCCTCTGCCCTCCACTCCTCTGCCCTCCACTCCTCTGCCCTCCACTCCTCTGCCCTCCACTCCTCTGCCCTCCACTCCTCTGCCCTCCACTCCTTTGCCCTCCACTCCTCCGCCCTTAACCCCTTCGCCCTCAACCCCTCCGCTCCTCCGCCCTCAACCCGCCCCTACATCTCTCCAGCTGACCAGCTGTTCCTGGGGCTCACGACAATGTCTGATGTGTTCACATCACTGAGTCCTCTCCCCGCCCACACACCACCACTCCACGGCCGCTCCGCTCGGAGCAGAAGACAGCTCTGCCGCTGGGGCCTAGAAGGGCCAAGGGAGCAGGGGGGACACACACGCACAGACCTGTCAAACCCAACCTTGACTCAGGAGGCAGCCTGGCCGGATGGCATATGGCGTCTAGCTTCATACAACATGCAAAAGTACCCCCCCCCCCCGCTGCTAATGCAGAATGACTCACAGCGTTATAGTTTTTTCCATCTCCTCTCCACCCTGCCTCTAACAAAAGGCGTCCCCCACTCACCCTCCCAGTGAAAGCCCTGGGGGCCGGTGGCTGAGCGGTGGCTGAGCAGAGCAGGGCCACTCTTAAACACAGGTAGAGCAGGCATGGAAACAGACGGCTGATGGCAGGGGCTTGATGACAACACAGGGCCCTGAAAGACCATAAAGACACGGTCTGTGTACTGATTCTGGGGATGAGAGCAGCACAGAGAGTTGATGAGGAGTTACTGTGGGTTTGTCAGAAGCTTTGAAGTGCGATTTCTTTTTTCATCTTTTTGTTGTGTTACGGGGTATGTTTTATTAAGGTTGTTAAACTGTCAATAGTCTCCAAATGGGAGAATGTAACCTATAATTTTGACTGATCGTTGTCCACTCTTGTGATTATGTTACCCAAGGGAATTTTAAATGGGTCTTTTTGAAAAATGTAAGTTTAAAAAGATTCGCCGACAGCCATTTGCAGAACAGACCAATTTTTGTTTTCTATACTTGTGCCACCCCGTCACTAAATATTTCAAGTCCTGGGAATGTACACACATTACAGCACAGCATGTTACTGAAAGAATGTCATGCTCCGTGTATCTTTAAACTTGAACGCCTCACAACCCTCCCCTCCCTGCTCCGTCTGTTATTCATTCATGCCTGACATCTGTCTGTTTTGTAAGAGTGCAGTGAAAGGCTGAGAGGTTGCCAGGTCTGCGTGGGATCCCCTTCTCTCTCCCACCATTCAGCCAGCCCCGGTAGGGAGGTGTTGGGTAGCGTTACTAGTATCAGACTGGCTGTATCATTATGAACCTGTCGGGTGAAGCCACAGAGGTGTTTGGTATCCACTAGACACCCCTAGTTCTGATAACTGTGAAAGCTGTCTCTATCACCAGCCATCAAAACCTAGGCCATTCTTCCGTATCTTGTTGTTATGGAAATCATTTATCTTTTTATCTGTGGAGGAAAAACATACTTTGAAGGAATCCCTGGTTGAAAAGTATTTATCTGAGAGGACTGGTGCTGATGGATGCTAGGTGTTTTTGGCTTTGTAAGCAGTCATAACGGGTGGACTTCAGTGGTACTACTCTGTGCACTTGTGTGTGCATTCCACTGTTCAACTCCGTGGATTGGCCAGCCCCAGTGTGCATCAATACTTTTAGTCCTTGTATATGGAAGGCCATCCACTCTGCCGATCACAGACTCCGTTACGGACTTCAGTGCTGGTAATGCAGTATATTCCATTTTAAGAGGATGTGTTAATAGGGATTGATGTGTGTGTGTGGTTCTTCGGGTGGGTGTAAAACCGGTCTGTCTGCTTTAAGTGATTAGCATCCAACTAGCCATTCCATCTGTTCCCCTAGTCCTGTTTAATTAATGAACTTTCTTTCTCCTCCCAGCCAGCCAAACGCCACTAAAGGAAAGCTGTTAGCCCTCTCAGGTTATCCAAATTGATGCTTGTTCTTGTTTCCACTACAATGGCCCGCGTTGTCATTGATTAGTTCGGTTTTGTTTCTTCTCTTTTGTCTCAGGGTTCTTGAGGGAGGGTTAATGAGCTTCCCTGGGAAGCCTCCGCACATTTTTAGTATTTTTTTTGTTTTTTGGGGGGCAGAAAAACCGAACCGTGCAGGTGTGTGGCATACGTGTTCATGTGTGGATATTTATGAATAGGATGGGGAAGGTTTTAGCAATGGAAGGGTCCTGGGAGTTTTCTGGTGTTGCTAGTCCATTATTTCTCATCGGAAGCAGAGGGCCTGGAGCACTCGAACACTGGGCTCTCTTCCCCTCCCTTCTCTAGTCTCCAGTCTCCTTAGGCCTGACATCTTGTAGAAGATGGAGGAAAGAATATATGTAAAGCCTCTCTCTCCTTCTCTCCCTTTCTCCCTCTGTCTCTCTCTTCCTCGTCCTCTCTCTCCGCTCTCCTTCTATCTCTCTCGTTACAACGAGGCACTGGACAGCCTTTGTCCACATAAAGCTGGCTTCTTTGTGTGTGCAGCCTTTTGCTAATCGGTGTGGTCGTGTGCCCATGTTTTAGCCCACATTTCACGCGCAGCTCCCCTTTTGTCTGAGGTCTGCCCCGATAAGGATCCCAGTTCTAGGGCCGCTCTGATATTGAAATCCTTCAGCATCGCGGAGAGAGCCTTCAGTCATCCATTGTCTGCGCACCAGTTATTACCATTCAATCTCTGTGTCCCTCATCATCACCGGCCCGAACACTGAGACTGTCCGCTGAAAAGACCAGGGCTCTCTCTCCTCTCTCGCTCTCTTCTGTCACATTCAAGCATATCCACAGATATTTCTGTAGTCGTCTCGAGACGGCCCGTGTTCAATGCTACCGGGAAATGTCAGCAAAATGTCACTCCTCACATACCCCAGGATTCTCTCAGTCTCTGTGACGTGGCCCTGGGTTAGGGACTTCTTTTGTCTGGAAACCTTTGGCCTCGCTCTGTTTTGTCCTACAATTGGCATTAGGCTAGCTTTTCAATTCTCTTTTATCATAATGAGACTAGAACCACTGTTAGTCTAAAGATTTTCTTCACATTGCGTTAAATGTCACAGCCTTAATTGGTTATTTTAAAGAGGAATTAGTTGATTATATATATGTTGCCTCTTTAGACAGTTGATAGGCAGCACCTATTCCTCTTCTGGCCCGGCTCCATTGTTTCCCCGTGGAGGAGGTCCTTGTCCTGAGCATTTGCATTTTTGCATTAAATGGAATTTTCCAAATAGAGAGACAAGCAAAACATTAAAGTGTGTATAGTGCATTTTCTGCCATTTCCAGAAGGCTCCCTTTTGATGTGGTAATGGAGAGAGTATGTGTACGTTGTCAAGTGGCAGCCATTGATTTGGCCACAGAGCAACATACTGTACAGTAGGCCTTTCAATGATTGGCATTGTCATTTGGCGGCCTGAATGTATTTGCTGTGCTGCTGTTGTTGCTCTGGACAAAGAGAAAGCTTGGTTGGTTATCTGGTCATCAGCTCTAGATTTATAACCTCTTAGTAGTCTCTTTCTAAAAACAAGACTTTCGGCTCCCTGTCATTGTAGATGTTCCTCTCTAGGTTTTTCCATTTGAAATGTTGACAGAAAACCTTGTTTACCAGACCTGCACTCCTCCAAAACGCTTTGGCAGGAAAACAAAGGCCCCGAGCTCTTCAGATTTATGTGCTGTGCACATCTTCATTATTTATGTATAGCCACTAATTACTATTGATGAGATTCTAGCAGTTTGGGCTACAAATCTATATGTATTGTCATTGTAATGAGTGTTATTTACTCTCAGATCTTCAGGGCAGGGGGATATAGATGGAATGGCCTTTGTGCAGGCAGATATGGCCCTGGCTGCTATAGTCTACATCCACTTGTTTTTGTATCTGCCGACTTTGACCAAATCCCTTTTCCCTCCCCCTACTTTGTCGCGGCCATCTGCAGAGATGTATAGCACTTCCCAGCTCCTCCATCTGTTTTTGTGCGTCCATGAAAAGGCCCATTATAGTCCCTCGCTGTATGTGGACTTACCTCGAGTTGCTAAACAGGATGGAATCCTAGAGGCCTCAGTCCGTCGGTAATTATTTGAGCTCCCTCTTAGAGATCTTCATTTGAACAAGTTTTCTAAACAACGTTGTCTCCGTACATCCCCATAAAAAAACAGCCAGTCTTGGATGGGGCTGGGGCTGAGGCTGGTAAATGGGATCCATGCAGCCAACACTAGGCTAAGACAGGCTCCTGATTAACTCTTGAGTGACTAGCTAATGTCATTGAAGTAGGACCACCTGGCGATGAGACTGTACAGTCAGCTGCCAGTGGAGGGCCAGAATGGGGAGGACCAGGTGTTAGGCTCCAGCCCCCTAATTGTTGCCATGTAATAGCCCGCTTGACTGCATAGTGTGGCCCCAGGGCTAGGATTAGTAAAGGCTGTTGCCAGCACAGAAGACATCAGTTGTCTTTCTGCCCAGTTTTTTTTCATACCTCTTTCTTGCCATCCCACCCCCACTAATCATTCCAGGTAGTAGGGAGTCTCCCCATCCCTCCCCCACCTCATTCACTCCAGGCATATCCGGCTGTGCTTTCAGGCCTGGGGAGGGGCGGCGGTGGGTGGGTTTGAGGAAGGCTGGAGAGAAAGACAATGGAAGAAAAGAGGAAAGGGGGTGTCAGACAGAGCGGGGAGTTTTTCCGGTATTCCAGAACAGCCGAGTCCGTGTCTATACGGGAGCTTTTGGAACTCCATCTGTTCCCCCTAACCCTTCACACTGTAGACTCGAGGAGGGCCCCATAGTTCTGCCCTTCACACTGTAGACTCGAGGAGGGTCCCATAGTTCTGCCCTTCATGCTGTAGACTAGAGGAGGGCCCCATAGTTCTTCCCTTCACACTGTAGACTAGAGGAGGGCCCCATAGTTCTTCCCTTCATGCTGTAGAATAGAGGGCCCCATAGTTCTGCCCTTCACACTGTAGACTAGAGGAGGGCCCCATAGTTCTGCCCTTCATGCTGTAGAATAGAGGAGGTCCCATAGTTCTGCTCTTTACGCTGTAGAATAGAGGAGGCCCCATAGTTCTGCCCTTCATGCTGTAGAATAGAGGAGGCCCCATAGTTCTGCCCTTCATGCTGTAGAATAGAGGAGGCCCCATAGTTCTGCCCTTCATGCTGTAGAATAGAGGAGGCCCCATAGTTCTGCCCTTCATGCTGTAGAATAGAGGAGGCCCCATAGTTCTGCCCTTCATGCTGTAGAATAGAGGAGGGCCCATAGTTCTGCTCTTTACACTGTAGACTAGAGGAGGGCCTTCACTATGCGCTCCCCTCATGTGTCACATACATTTATCTCACACTTCCTGTCCTCCAATCTGACACTCGCTCACAGCCGCATTATTACCGTGATCTTCAAGGAGAACAACGTGGAGACGATCCTGAGGACAAATTGGCCAGCGATACGGTCTGCTACTGGTTGTAATTTTTTGCTAAGAGCCCCAACCTCATTATGATTGTAATATGGCTGTAATGCAGAGATGAGGGCAAATTAATTCCCTTTTTGTCCCTGTAACTAACCTTGGCTCTCCAATGCATTCATAACGCGATGATAACTGTGGTCATCTGTAGCCCTGTGCTTATCATTAGTATTTCCGCTAAATGCCTGCCATTTTGCATAAGGCTCGAGAGCTCTATTTACTGAACCTTTCACTGCCAGGCTAATGTAGGGGCGGGAGAAGGCACTCTGGAGCATGAATCCAGACGCCGACTCCACACGTTCACGCATAGCAATCATTTCCCCGCACATGAAAAGTTCAGAGGCCTCACCTGTGTGGTAAATGTTTCATTAGCGTTCTGTGGAACACTGTGTTATCGTTGGGTTAAACCAAAACCCTTTGGCATAACACCGTGTTGTATGTGGCCCCGCAGGCTATCACGGACGCCAGAATCTCTCTGTGGAGTGGGGCTGACGTGTCAAACGGGCCAAAGGCGGTCTCTCTCTGCTTTGTTTCTGGTTTGGGATTGATGCAGGATACAGGTGGTACGACTCACATGTTGAATATATGTCTGAAAATAGCCATTTTGGTCCACGGTTTCAGATTTGATGTACATGTCATGGACACGCATTGTTCAAAGTTATGTCCACCCAGGTACTGCACATACATATTCACCTCCCCTGCTCTGTTGAGGCTCACCATTATTCCAGCCAAACAAAGTGCCCAGGCCACGGAAGCTTTCATCCAAACCTGATTACTTCAGCTCCGATTGGACCAAAAAAGGCCATCTTCAAAGGTTTCTCTGACCACCCCACTTCTAGTCTCTTTCTCCTTGAGCATGTCGGCCAGGCAATCTTCTGTTAATGTGTGATGGAGCCCTGTGACTGGCTGCTTTTAATCATCTCTCTGGGTTTGGTCAATCATGTCTCCGTTGTGCTCCACATCTAAGGTGGACACGGTACTGGCATGGATCAATAGACGTCCCTTTGAACAGGAGATTTGTTACACATCGGAATACTCATCTGACTACACAACCAGCCCTGCCCGTTGATGGCGAACCGTTATGTTGGAATAACCAATTTGACAATGTCCAAATTTATTACGTTATCAGAAAAAGGATCATTGTTATCCCTGGATTTATAAACGACTTAGTTACCCATAAAGTATACCTTAATGTAAAGTGTTACCATCTCAACACTAAGAAGGAGTCTCTATGGCTCACCATCCCCAGTTGATCCATCACTATGGCATAGTTTTTAATCCAGTCGACCATAACTCTGGTAAAGATTGCGTTTATTTGATTTGCTATGAAGTACTAATCGATTTTTAGTGCGCCTCAGGGAACTGTAAGCTGGCGGTAACATGGCATGCTTGAGAGAATGGGCTACTTCTTCACTGTGGTCCAGTCATAAATAAGGTTCCATGCCAGCTAGCAGACACAGTCCTCTGTCTGGATTGGTGCTACTGTAGCAGTGATGTCACAGGTTAGTAGTGATGTCACGGCCATAACTCCTCGTGCCTCTGTCTCGCTCTTAGATGGACGGTGGTGAGGTGTGGAGGTTGGCTTGAGAGGCTGACGCCGAGGGAGACTCATCCCCCTGAAGGTGTCGTTAACCTGGCCTTAATGCCAGCGCAATCCCCTGGGGCTCTGATCCTAATTAGGCCCCTTGTTAAAGCTCCTGTAACCTGCCATTACACCACAGACTGCAGTACAGAACATTTTGCATCTTAGCCAGGTCGTTTCTGGAAGCTTCTCAATTCACATCCCAGGTGACAGAATAGAAATCGATTTTTCTATCTTTCTCTCTCACCCACTCCTTTTTGATTCTCACAGGAACAATCTGTCTGAGACACCATGGGTACTTTGTGTACTTAGCATGCGGAGTAGTTTCTGGAATACGCTCTCGCGCACTCTTTATCCCCTCTGTGTATTTCGACAGTTCCTCTCTACCTGAAACCAACTTGTTCTCTGAAGCAATCGCACCTCTCTCTCTCTGTTCAATTCAATTGAAACGGCTTTATTGGCATGGGAAACATATGTTTACATTGCCAAAGCAAGTGAAATAGATGAACAAATGAACAGTAAACAAAAGTTTCAGAGGAATAGAGACATTTAAAGTGTAATATTATGGCAGTGTTATGACAATCTGAAAATAGTTGAAGTACAAAAGGGAAAATAAATAAACATAAATATGGCTTGTATTTACAATGGTGTTTGTTCTTCACTGGTTGCCCTTTTCTTGTGGCAACAGGTCACAAATTGTGCTGCCGTGATGGCACACTGGTATTTTACCCAATAGATATGGGAGTTTATCAAAATAATATTTGTTTTCAAATTCTTTGGGGGTCTGTGTAATCTGAGGGAAATATGTGTCTCTAATATGGTCATACATTTGGCAGGAGGTTCGGAAGTGCAGCTCAGTTTCCACCTCATTTTGTGGGCAGTGTGCACATAGGAAAGGCTATCTTGAGAGCCAGGTCTGCCTACAGCGGCCTTTCTCAATAGCAAGGCTATGCTCACTGAGTATGTACATATTCAAAGCTTTCCTTAAGTTTGGGTCAGTCACAGTGGTCAGGTATTATGCCACCGTGTACTCTCTGTTTAGGGCCAAATAGCATTCTAGTTTGCTGTTTTTTTTGTAAATTCTTTCCAATGCATCAAGTAATTATCTTTTTGTTTCCCATGATTTGGTTGCGTTTAATTGTGTTGCTGTCCTGTTTGTGAACAGAGACCCAGGACCACCTTGCCTCTTCTCTAGGTTAATCTTTCTGTATGTGATGGCTTTGTTATGGAAAGTTTGGGTTTCTCCTCCTGTTAGGTGGTTGTAGAATTTAACAGATATTTTCTGGATTTTGATCATTAGCAGGTATCGGCCTAATTCTGCTCTGCATTAATTATTTGGTGTTTTACGTTATACACGGATGATGTTTTTGCAGAATTCTGCATGCAAAGTCTCAATTTGATGTTTGTCCTATTTTGTGAATTCTTGGTTGGTGAGCAGACCCCAGACCTCACAAATAAAAAGGGAAATGGGTTCTATAACGGATTCTTGTATTGTTTACCAGATCCTAATTGGGATGTCAAATTTGATGTTCCTTTTGATGGCGTAAAAGGCCCTTCTTGCCTTGTCTCTCAGATCATTCACAACTTTGTGGAAGTTACCTGTGGTGCTGATGTTTAGGCCGAGGTATGTATAGTTTTATTTGTATGCTCTAGGGCATGTATTCCCAAACTGGGGTATGCGCAATGCCGTTGAGGATACTCCAAATATATATTTTTTTTCTTTGTTTTTTCACATTTTCAAACAGTCCGTTTAGATTCTCCAACGGGGCTATACATTTGGGTGAGTTTTTTTTTTCACGCTTGAGTAGCCTCGTTTCACTGCCGAAAATAACATTTAACCATCTAGTGTTCAGCGAAATAACAACACAATGTCAAAATACAGCTAGCCTAGTCAAATAATTAACATCCAATCACATTACTCATTTACTGTTACTTTACCGTTACATTACCGTTACACTCTCGCGGAAATTCCTCTAACAGTCCTTATGTAGCCAAACGTAGCTGCTACTCATTCCGTTTGCTCGAAAATGTATAAATGGTATAAATGGTTTTAAAAGGGTACGGCCCATGTCAATAGAGACACATACTGCTACTACCAGCAGTACTACACCAGCACCTGTCGACGATACACATTTGTTCTGCTTCCACGAGCACATCCAATGCTAGCATCAGTAATTCTACATTTGTTGTTAGCCCAGCTAGCATGGACACTGACAGTTGTGAATCTGAAGCACCAAACAACACAGGGACCCAATGCTGGGGCAAAGGCCAAAAAAAAACAATACAGACAATGTCTTCATCAAACACTGTTTCACGATGCGTCAGTGACATGGCAGGAGATGTTTTGAAACAATTACTGCTTCGCATACAAGCCAGTGAATTCTATGTGTTACAGCTGGATGAGTCAACAGACTTGGCGGCCTGGCACAGCTCCTGTCCATTACGTTTATGGGGGTTCAATTAAGGAAGACATCCTCTTCTGCAAACTACTGGAAACCAAAACAACAGGAGAGGATATTTTTTAAGTACTTGACAGCTTTGTGACATCAAATGGACTTTGGTGGTCATGTGTTGGTATCTGTACTGATGGTGCAAAAGCCATGACAGGGAGACATAGTGGAGTGGTAACGCGTGTGCAAGCAGTTTCTCCTAATGCCACAATGTACACTGCAGCATCCATTGAGAGGCTCTTGCTGCCAAGGGAATGCCTGACCACTTGAAATATTTTTTGGGACACTACAGTGAAAATAGTTAACTTTGTTAAAGCAAGGCCCCTGAACTCTTGTGTAATTTCTGCACTATGCAATGATATGGGCAGCAACCATGTAATGCTTTTACAACATACAGAAGTATTGGCATGTTTTTTTAAATTGAGAGATGAGCTTAAAGTTTTCTATACTGACCATTTTTACTTGTCTGTCTGCTTGCATGATGACGAGTTTCTCACACGACTGGCCTATCTGGGTTATGTTTGTTTTTTTTGCCTGAATGATCTGAATCTATGATTACAGGGACTATCCACAACTATTCAATGTGCGGGACAAAATTGAGGCTATGATTAAGAAGTTGGAGCTCTTTTCTGTCTGCATTAACAAGGACAACACACGGTCTTTCTGTCATTGTATGATTTGTTTGGGGGTGTGTGCAAATGAACTCAAGCTTACAGACAATGTCAAATGTGATATAGCAAAGCACCTGTGAGTTGGATGCGCAATTATGCCGGTGCTTTCCAGAAACGGATGACGCAAACAACTGGATTCGTTATCCCTTTCATGCCCTGCCTCCAGTCCACTTACACTGCTGTCTATCATTGACACTGACCCAACTCCAGCCATTTTAATAATGGGAATTGATGGGAAATTATGTAAATATATCACTAGCCACTTTAAACAATGCTACCTTATATAATGTTACTTACCCTACATTATTCATCTCATATGCATATGTATATACTGTACTCTACATCATCGACTGCATCCTTATGTAACACATGTATCACTAGCCACTTTAACTATGCCACTTTGTTTACTTTGTCTACACACTCATCTCATATGTATATACTGTACTCGATACCATCTACTGTATGCTGCTCTGTACCATCACTCATTCATATATCCTTATGTACATGTTCCTTATCCCCTTACACTGTGTATAAGACAGTAGTTTTGGAATTGTTAGTTAGATTACTTGTTGGTTATCACTGCATTGTCGGAACTAGAAGCACAAGCATTTCGCTACACTCGCATTAACATCTGCTAACCATGTGTATGTGACAAATAAAATTTGATTTGATTTGATTTACCGAGATCTGAACAAGAGAGCCTCATCGAAATTGCAACAAGCGGTTCTGTGAAAATGTAATTTAATCAGAAGCCGCTGCCCGATTTCTGGATTGGGCTGCACTCAGAGCATCCTGCCTTGGCAAATCGCGCTGTTGGGACACTGCCCTGTGTAGGGTGCCGTCTTTCGGATGGGACGTTAAACAGGTGTCCTGACTCTCTGAGGTCATTAAAGATCCCATGGCACTTATCGTAAGAGTAGGGGTGTTAACCCCGGTGTCCTGGCTAAATTCCCAATCTGGCCCTCAAACCATCACGGTCACCTAATAATCCCCAGTTTACAATTGGCTCATTCAGCCCCCTCCTCTCCCCTGTAACTATTCCCCTGGTCATTGCTGCAAATGAGAACTTGTTCTCAGTCAACTTACCTGGTAAAATAACTAATAAATAAATTTGATGCCTCATGATTGAGTATTGATCAGTTAAAGTAGACTGATTTTACTATGATCTGATAGGGGTGTCAGTGGGCTGACTGTGAACGCTCAGACAGACTCTCGGTCGGGTCAGTCAAAAAGTAATCTACAGTACTACTGCCAAGAGATTAGCTGTAGGTGTACCTACCATAGGAGTCTCCACAAAACTTACCATTGACAATGTACAGACCCAACGTGTGACAGAGCTCTTTCTCTTTCTCTCTCTCTCTGTCAATTCAAAGGGCTTTATTGGCATGGGAAACAGTAAACAAAAGGGTAATTAACAAGGGACAAATGTGTAAACATTACACTCACAAAAGTTTTAAACGAATATAGACATTTGAAATGTCTCTCTCTCTGTCCCTCTTCCCCATAATCACCTCACACATCTGGGGCTTTCCACTGGGACGAGCTTCACACCTTGGCATGCTCTGTGACAACCAGTACCGCTGGCCTGCCTGGCACTCACCGCCCAGCCCCTGTCCAATCAACACCTGCACTCTCCCTCTCTCTTTCTCCCTCACTCTCCTTATCACTCTCACTCCCTCTCTCTTAAGCATCTCTCTACTACACTATGCCTGTGTAATGGCTGGTGTCTCTTCCTCTCCACACCATTTATTTTTAGGAGATGACACCTTGACACTTTATTAATTTGAATGTCTTCATGCAATGTCATACACACCTGCCAGGACCAAATTAATGAGATATGTACATAATCCACTTTGACTAATGGATGGTGGGTGTGTAGGGGGATAGGGGTGGTACATTTAATTCAGGAGGAAGGAGTCGTGTGTGTGTGTGTGTGTGTGTGTGTGTGTGTGTGTGTGTGTGTGTGTGTGTGTGTGTGTGTGTGTGTGTGTGTGTGTGTGTGTGTGTGTGTGTGTGTGTGTGTGTGTGTGTGTGTGTGTGTGTGTGTGTGTGTGTGTGGTATTCCTGTTCATGCGGCACTAACATCGCTGAAGTATCAGGCCTTTTTCCCCTCTTAACGGGCCGATTATGTGACTGCTGCTAGTAAATGCGGTGGCCGCCCCCACACTCCTCTCCTCTGGAAGGTCAAGCTGATTGGGAGATTAATGGGCAGATCTGAGCGAGAGAGGGTGAGAGTGGGGGTCAAGCACCCACAGGTAGTCTACCCCGTCCCCAAACTGCGAAAGGTCATTTAGCAAGAGGACTTTTATACCAGCACGATTAACCTTGGCTCTTCATTCTCAGCAGTTACTTACTCTCTAGTGTTGTAGGAGAGACTGAATTCTCTGTGCGATTCTTTAATTACCTTGTTGGTAGAGTGTAATACTGGAGGTAATGCAAATAATAGATGGTGAAAGGTCAGTTTAAAGGATAGTGAAATGGTACCAAACCTAGTGGCTATTGACTGCTTAAATAGAGGCTAGTTGAGTGTCTCTTGGGTCAATCCTTCACATATATCATAGCAGCTCAGTGGGGTGTGGGTTGCAGCTCGGAGCGGAGTGTGATATGCGTACCACTCAGAGCAAAGACAGCCTCTCCTCCCCATAGAGAGAGGCCAGAGCCTGGCTGCCAAGATCCTTGATCTCATTCAGGCTCCTGCCCTGGAGCCCTGTTTCTAACCTGGCTCCCAGTCAAGTCAAGTTCAGGGGACTCTGGCCACTACATGGGCTCCCCACTGCAGGCTCTGAGTGGAGCTAATTGACCTGTATGGGTCCTGTAGTATCTTGAATAGACCAACATATAATTGGAGGACACAGGATGTAATCTTTACTTGTCCTTTATTAGGAACTGATTTACACTGCTGTCTATCATGGAGACCAGTACTCAACTAGCTCTATTGCTCACAGAGCGGTTACCAACCTAGGACCGGTGATAGCGCCGCCTATTGGTTAGATGAGCCAGCATCATTTTTCACTCCAACACTCCTTCCCCCATAAATCTGAACTAACTCTTGATTAGTTTAACATTTTCAGATCTAACACCTACTGTATGAGTATTCCAATAACCGTAAAGCATTCTTATTGTAGCTGGTAAGTCATCTCTTCACTTAGCATTAATAACATCACCTTACAGTGTGTTTCTTATATGAACTGAACAACTGATTCAATGTTTGCATTGTCATTTCACTTTTGTTTATTGGAAGCAAGGGTAGACTACCTTACTTCCTAAAGGAGAAACAAATATATCCATTACTTTCCAAACTCTCCAAAATGAGCTGGAGGTTTCCTAACTCTTTGAGTGTCGCAATTCCCCTCTAGGTGAACCTTTGTTGGTTTCCTTAATTTAACAAGTGCATGAGCGTCTCTCTCTAGCAAACCATTCGACGCAGGATGGTGTGGTGCCCAAGTGACGTGTGTGTGATTCCATTCTTTGTCATGAACTCCTTACTGTTCTCACACACAAAGCACTGAGCATTGTCTGAAACAACAAACAATGAGACATTAACTCCCCTACCCCGTAGGGGGAGGCATCACAGGAAAGTATCAGTTATTTTCCTTCATCATAATGCACAAAACACTCTGCTCGACTGCAACAGTTATTTTGACAGTTTGAAGGCCTTTTGTTGTTCTGATCGCCAACACCATGGCGTGTCCTTCCTCAGCAGCTTGTGCATAGGAGCCAATAGTGTCGACAGATTCGGTAAGAAACTATTATTTTTTTTATTTTATTTTTTATTTCACCTTTATTTAACCAGGTAGGCTAGTTGAGAACAAGTTCTCATTTGCAACTGCGACCTGGCCAAGATAAAAGCATAGCAGTGTGAACAGACAACACAGAGTTACACATGGAATAAACAATTAACAAGTCAATAACACAGTAGAAAAGAAATGGGCAGTCTATATACAATGTGTGCAAAAGGCATGAGGAGGTAGGCGAATAATACAGTTTTGCAGATTAACACTGGAGTGATAAATGATCAGGTCATGTACAGGTAGAGATATTGGTGTGCAAAAGAACAGAAAAATAAATAAATAAAAACAGTATAAAAAACAGTATGGGAATGAGGTAGGTGAAAATGGGTGGGCTATTTTCCTATAGACTATGTACAGCTGCAGCGATCGGTTAGCTGCTCGGATAGCTGATGTTTGAAGTTGGTGAGGGAGATAAAAGTCTCCAACTTCAGCGATTTTTGCAATTCGTTCCAGTCACAGGCAGCAGAGTACTGGAACGAAAGGCGGCCAAATGATGTGTTGGCTTTAGGATGATCAGTGAGATACACCTGCTGGAGCGCGTGCTACGGATGGGTGTTGCCATCGTGACCAGTGAACTGAGATAAGGCGGAGCTTTACCTAGCATGGACTTGTAGATGACCTGGAGCCAGTGGGTCTGGCGACGAATATGTAGTGAGGGCCAGCCGACTAGAGCATACAAGTCGCAGTGGTGGGTGGTATAAGGTGCTTTAGTGACAAAACGGATGGCACTGTGATAGACTGCATCCAGTTTGCTGAGTAGAGTGTTGGAAGCCATTTTGTAGATGACATCGCCGAAGTCGAGGATCGGTAGGATAGTCAGTTTAACTAGGGTAAGCTTGGCAGCGTGAGTGAAGGAGGCTTTGTTGCGGAATAGAAAGCCGACTCTTGATTTGATTTTCGATTGGAGATGTTTGATGTGGGTCTGGAAGGAGAGTTTGCAGTCTAGCCAGACACCTAGGTACTTATAGATGTCCACATATTCAAGGTCGGAACCATCCAGGGTGGTGATGCTAGTCGGGCATGCGGGTGCAGGCAGCGATCGGTTGAAAAGCATGCATTTGGTTTTACTCGCATTTAAGAGCAGTTGGAGGCCACGGAAGGAGTGCTGTATGGCATTGAAGCTCGTTTGGAGGTTAGATAGCACAGTGTCCAATGACGGGCCGAAAGTATATAGAATGGTGTCGTCTGCGTAGAGGTGGATCAGGGAATCGCCCGCAGCAAGAGCAACATCATTGATATACACAGAGAAAAGAGTCGGCCCGAGAATTGAACCCTGTGGCACCCCCATAGAGACTGCCAGAGGACCGGACAGCATGCCCTCCGATTTGACACACTGAACTCTGTCTGCAAAGTAATTGGTGAACCAGGCAAGGCAGTCATCCGAAAAACCGAGGCTGTAGAGTCTGCCGATAAGAATATGGTGATTGACAGAGTCGAAAGCCTTGGCGAGGTCGATGAAGACGGCTGCACAGTGCTGTCTTTTATCGATGGCGGTTATATCGTTTAGTACCTTGAGCGTGGCTGAGGTGCACCCGTGACCGGCTCGGAAACCAGATTGCACAGCGGAGAAGGTACGGTGGGATTCGAGATGGTCAGTGACCTGTTTGTTGACTTGGCTTTCGAAGACCTTAGATAGGCAGGGCAGGATGGATATAGGTCTGTAACAGTTTGGGTCCAGGGTGTCTCCCCCTTTGAAGAGGGGGATGACAGCGGCAGCTTTCCAATCCTTGGGGATCTCAGACGATATGAAAGAGAGGTTGAACAGGCTGGTAAATAGGGGTTGCGACAATGGCGGCAGATAGTTTCAGAAATAGCGGGTCCAGATTGTCAAGCCCAGCTGATTTGTACGGGTCCAGGTTTTGCAGCTCTTTCAGAACATCTGCTATCTGGATTTGGGTAAAGGAGAACCTGGAGAGGCTTGGGTGAGGAGCTACGGGGGGCGGAGCTGTTGGCCGAGGTTGGAGTAGCCAGGCGGAAGGCATGGCCAGCCGTTGAGAAGTGTTTATTGAAGTTTTCGATAATCATGGATTTATCGGTGGAGACAGTGTTTCCTAGCCTCAGAGCAGTGGGCAGCTGGGAGGAGGTGCTCTTGTTCTCCATGGACTTCACAGTGTCCCAGAACTTTTTGGAGTTGGAGCTACAGGATGCAAACTTCTGCCTGAAGAAGCTGGCCTTAGCTTTCCTGACTGACTGCGTGTATTGGTTCCTGACTTCCCTGAACAGTTGCATATCACAGGGGCTATTCGATGCTATTGCAGTCCGCCACAGGATGTTTTTGTGCTGGTCGAGGGCAGTCAGGTCTGGAGTGAACCAAGGGCTGTATCTGTTCTTGGTTCTGCATTTTTTGAACGGAGCATGCTTATCTAAAATGGTGAGGAAGTTACTTTTAAAGAATGACCATGCATCCTCAACTGACGGGATGAGGTCAATGTCCTTCCAGGATACCCGGGCCATGTAGTAGTTTAATAGGCCCAGATACGATTTCAGTTCTGTGACTGTGGTAGGCATTGGTGCGTCCTGCACCACCTTTACTTTCTCTGGCACTGGATGCCATCCAGTAGCGTCCACCCTGTGGCATAGGAATGTCACTTCCTTCTCCATGAAGCTGCACTTACTCCGTTTGAAGCGTAGCCCAGCCTCATCCAGTTGCTGTAACACTCTGTCCACTGTTCGGATGTGGTCCTGATCATTTCTTCCTGTCAGGAGAATATCATCGAGAGACACTGGGTAATCCCTTGTAGAGTCTCCTCCAAAGTGCTCTGGAAGATAGCGGGACTGGAGCTGACACCGATGTGAACAGTCCCTTGTGCATGTTCACTGTGACATATTTCTTTGAATCTTCATCTAGCACAATCTGCTGGTAAGCATGACTCATGTCTAGTTTGTGAAATTTTTCTCCTCCGGCTAAGGATGTGAACATGTCCTCCATTTTAGGAATTGGGTACTGTTCTAGTGATGACACTTTGTTTACCGTTACTTTATAGTCACCACACAATCTCACTGTACCGTCTGGTTTTACCACTGGGACTAACGGTGCTGCCCAGTCTGAGAACCTCACTGGTTCCATGACTTTGTTGTCCTGGCAACGATCTATCTTAGTTTTCATTTCAAATGGTACTGACCTTGGTTTGAAGAAACGGGGTGTGGCATCACTTGATACATGCATCTTTGCTGTGAATCCTTTCAACGTGCCCAACTCATCGTTGAACACTTCCTCATGTTTGTTTAACACTTCCTGTAGAGCATCTTTTGCTTTCAAGCATCATATTCATGGTATGCCAGTCCACATCCAACATGGTGATCCACCCTCGCCCCAGCGGGTTTGGTCCTGACCCAGCTACAACTATTTGACTATTCTTTTGTGTTCAACTTTCACATTAGCTGATCCTACAATGTCCACTTTCTGTCCTGTATATGTTTTCAGATTGATAAAACATGTACCTGGCTCTAGAACCTTTGCTTTCTTCCCTAGCCTAGCATACTCTGACTGTGACATTATTGTTCTGCTACAGCCAGTATCTGTTTCTTATTTCACTTTTCATCCCATGTACTGTTAAATAGTAACCGCAAGGTTGCAAGTTCAAACTGACAAGGTACAAATCTGTCGTTCTGCCCCTGAACAGGCAGTTAACCCACTGTTCCTAGGCCGTCATTGAAAAAAATAATTTGTTCTTAACGGACTTGCCTAGTTAAATAAAGGTTAAAAAAAATATGGTCTAAGCGGAGGTACCTTAGTAAGGGTTAGTGTCCGTGTTGTGAATAGTAAACACATCCCCACGACACTCTTCCTCTTCCTATATGAAATTTGCATTTTTCAAATGTCTTTCTCTCCCCGCTCGAATCGTTATAGGAGCCTTCGTGCTCATTTTGTCTGCGACTGTAATTCTGTGCTTTGTCAAATGTCCAAAATCTCCTCAGATAAAAGGCTCCTCTGTATCTTATCCTCATTACCCCACATACTAATCAGTCACATAGCATCACTGTGAGGGTGTCTCCATAGTTACAGTCCTGTGCTAGCTTCCTTAGCTCTGCCACATTTATTTTTGTTTTTTAAATGTTGAGATTTTCACAATATTCTTCACACAAATGTGTCTTGTTGTCAAATGGTGCCGCCGATCCTACTGTGCCTGCCATCCTGTCCGTCGTCCAGTCACTGCTGCCAAAGAGAAGGCAAAGTATTTCCTAGCTTCCCCACGTCGATGGCTCTCACTCGCTTAGCTTAGCCTTTCCTAGCTAACTAGCATGCTAATATTCACTCACTGTAGTTTCACCATCCAACTCGACCTCCGTAGTCTCATCGAAAACTACAGCCGCCTTGTCGCCGGCTGTAGTATCTTGAATACACCAACATATAATTGGAGGACACAGGATGTAATCTTTACTTGTCATTTATTAGGAACCGTTTTACACATCTATCTATCATGGAGACAATACTCAACATTCTTGATTGCTCACAGAACGGTTACTAACCTAGGACCGGTGATAGCGCCGCCTATTGGTTAGATGAGCCCGCATCATTTCTCACTCTATAACTGCTCCTGTCTAGCCTGTGAGAGGGAGACCTCAGGATGGGGTTTTAAAGCCCTTTTCTCCTCTGGACTCTAAACTAGTAGTGTGGAGCCCCCCTTCTGTGAGGCCCTCTCAACAGATTAACCTCTTGGTGTGTCCTGAACTCTCACACTGCCAGCTCCCCATCCCACATTTCCTTTTGCTTTGTACAATTCTCAGAGGATGAGGGCTGCTTTCCAGTCCTCTGGAAGTACCACTTGAAAGAAAAGGAAATACTTGTTTTCACACTGCTATTATATATTATTATTATTATTATTAAGTCTGTCCTTGTGCTGTTCTGGTGAACTAATAATCCTAGTCCTTTGGCCGGTATGAATGATAATCCCAGCGATGTATGTGTATGTCCCTCCCTACTCTGTGTGTAGAGCACTATGTGTGAGTGATGTTGTGCAAGGTAGAGGTCTGCACGGGACTGATTTCTTCATCTCTCTCCCGCCCGCTACCGAAGCTTTTCATACCGCTCCCCTGGCTTTCTGTCAGACTCAAACATGCTACAGCAAGAACCGCTCTCGAACCCAACTTCAGTCCCGCAAAGTTATTTTAGGCGTATGTGACACAGCTAACTTGCCAGCCATGGTCCCGGCATTTGTGTGCCCTATAGACAATATCAAAATGTGTAAACATAACATACACTGGCTCTGACAATCGTCGGATGTGGCAGGGCTTGTAAATTATTACGGACTGCAAAGGGAAACCCAGCCACGAGCTGCCCAGTGACACGAGCCTACCAGATGAGCTAAATGTCTTTAACGCTCGCTTCGAGGCAAGCAACACTAAAGCATGCATGAGAGCGCCAGCAGTTCCAGACAACCGTGTGATCACGCTCTCCGTAGCTGATGTGAGCAAGACCTTTAAACAGGTCAACATTCACAAGGCCGCGGGGCCAGACTGATCACCAGGACGTGTACCCAGAGCATGCGCAGACCAACTGGCAAGTGTCTTCACTGACATTTTCAACCTCTCCCTGACAGTCTGTAATACTTACATGTTTCAAGCAGACCACCATAGTCCCTGTGCCCAAAAAAGCAAAGGTAACCTGAAATGACTACTGCCCTGTAGCACTCATGTTGATAGTCATGAAGTGCTTTGAAAGGCTGGTCATGGCTCACAACAAGACCACCATCCCGGAAACCCTAGACCCACTCCAATTTGCGTATTTCCCCAACACATTGGTTTGGTCGGCTTCCGGGTTAAGTGGGAATTGTGTCAAGAAGCAGTGCGGCTTGGTTGGGTTGTGTTTCGGAGGATGCACGGCTCTCGACCTTCGCATCTCCCGAGTCCGTACGGGAGTTGCAGCGTTGAGACAAGACTAACTTAAATCAAATCAAAGTTTATTTGTCACGTGCGACGAATACAACGGGCGTAAACCTTACAGTGAAATGCTTACTTACAAGCTCTAACCAATGGTGCCTTGTGAAGACTTACAGAAAACATTTGACCTCTGTCATTGCCAACAAAGGGTATATAACAAAGTATTGAGAAACTTTTGTTATTGACCAAATACTTATTTTCCACCATAATTTGCAAATAAATTAATAAAAAATCCTACAATGTGATTCTTCTGGATTTTTTTTTTCATTTTGTCTGTCATAGTTGAAGTGTACCTATGATGAAAATTACAGGCCTCATCTTTTTAAGTGGGAGAACTTGCACAATTGGTGGCTGACTAAATACTTTTTTTGCCCCACTGTATATGATGAACAGAGAGTAGCAGAAGTGTAGAAGGTGTTTTTTTAAACTACCAATTGGACACCACGAAATTGGGGAGAAAAAGAGAAAATAATGATGAGTGGACACTTGCACTTTCAAAAATGTGGGATTGCACCTCGACTAAGGTTGGTTGAACGTCCTCCACTTTCCATTATCAATATTTATGTACAGACACTGTAGTAAACTATAGCCTATTCCTATTTTAGTACATTTCTTTGGAAAGATAACTGCCTGTCATGCTCTGCCCGTGCATAGTCGGTCTACTCTATTTCATTGAGAACACACATATACTAGGCACTCTTGATCTCGCAAGCCCAACTAGAGAGGAAGGCTACTGGATTCTGAGAGTGTGAATAATGCTGCAAAGATGTCCTTTTAATACAATAGGTAGGCCTAGGCTAACACATACAGTCGTGGCCAAAAGTTTTGAGAATGACACAAATATTAATTTCGACAAAGTTTGCTGCTTCAGTGTCTTTAGATATTTTTGTCAGATGTTACTATGGAATACTGAAGTATAATTACAAGTGTTCATAAGTTCACAAGTGTCAAAGGCTTTTGACAATTACATGAAGTTGATGCAAAGAGTCTCTGCAATCCACCCTGACATGCTGTCAATTAACTTCTGGGCCAAATCCTGACTGATGGCAGCCCATTCTTGCATAATCAATGCTTGGAGTTTGTCAGAATTTGACTGGTTTTGTTTGTCCACCTGCCTCTTGAGGATTGACCACAAGTTCTCAATGGGATTAAGGTCTGGGAAGTTTCCTGGCCATGGACCCAAAATATCGATGTTTTGTTCCCCGAGCCACTTAGTTATCACTTTTGCCTTATGGCAAGGTGCTCCGTCATGCTGGAAAAGGCATTGTTCGTCACCAAACTGTTCCTGGATGGTTGGGAGAAGTTGCTCTCGGAGGATGTGTTGGTACCATTCTTTATTCATGGCTGTGTTCTTAGGCAAAATTGTGAGTGAGCCCACTCCCTTGGCTGAGAAGCAACCCCACACATGAATGGTCTCAGGATGTTTTACTGTTGGCATGACACAGGACTGATGGTAGCGCTCACCTTGTCTTCTCTGGACAAGCTTTTTTCCGGATGCCCCAAACAATCAGAAAGGGGATTCATCAGAGAGAATGACTTTATCCCAGTCCTCAGCAGTCCAATCCCTGTACCTTTTGCAGAATATCAGTCTGTCCCTGATGTTTTTCCTGGAGAGAAGTGGCTTCTTTGTTGCCCTTCTTGACACCAGGCCATCCTCCAAAAGTCTTAGCCTCACTGTGCGTGCAGATGCACTCACGCCTGCCTGCTGCCATTCCTGAGCAAACTCTGTACTGGTGGTGCCCAGATCCCGCAGCTGAATCAACTTTAGGAGACGGTTCTGGCGCTTTCTGGACTTTCTTGGGCGCCCTGAAGCCGCCTTCACATCAATGGAACCACTCTCCTTGAAGTTCTTGATGATCTGATAAATGTTTGATTTAGGTGAAATCTTACTGGCAGCAATATCCTTGCCTGTGAAGGCCTTTTTTTGTGCAAAGCAATGGTGACTGCACGTGTTTCCTTGCAGGTCACCATGGTTGACAGAGGAAGAATAATGATTCCAAGCACCACCTTCCTTTTGAAGCTTCCAGTCTGTTATTCAAACTCAATCATCATGACAGAGTAATCTCCAGCCTTGTCTCCTCGTCAACACTCACACCTGTCTTAACGAGAATCACTGACATGATGTCAGCTGGTCCTTTTGTGGCAGGGCTGAAATGCAGCAGAAATGTTTTTGGGGGATTCAGTTCATTTGCATGGCAAAGAGGGACTTTGCAATTCATCTAATCACTTTTCATAACATTCTGGAGTATATGCAAATTGCCATCATACAAACTGAGGCAGCAGACTTTGTGAAAATAAATATTTGTGTCATTCTCAACTTTTGGTCACGACTGTGGTCTTTCTGATTTGTACAGTTTCCAAATAATCTGCGGGGGAAACAAAAATGTATCATCCCAAAGTTGTCTGTCTGAAATGCCTGATAGGGAAAGGACAGGGGCGTGGGGGATTCGCGGAGGTTCAATATAAGTCCCTCTGGACTGGGAGACTGCAGAGATACTGAGGACGGATCCCTCTGGAGGGAGGGAGAGAGGGTGTAGGGGTCCTAGACCAGAGCAGCCTGTTAAGAGCCATCTGAGGCCCTATTCACCTTGAACATGGCCCACTGCTGCTGCCTGACCTTGGTTTTGTTCCATAAAGGCGCTTGACCCTGGATTCCCCCTTGGCCACCCTGCCATCTGCACATTACGCTCAAACACACACACACATATGCATCATGCATTTAACACATGCACGCACACATGCACTATTGTGTGTGACCTCTGTTTCAGGGAACACACATTGGCTTGTTTATAAGAGTGCCAGAGGTGGAGGCTCCGTGTGTGGTGTGTGTACAATTCACATCACCCAACAGACACACCGGCTTTATCTGAGCCATAAGTCACTGCCTTTTGTCCCAGTGAGCACCATGGGGGCAGAGTTAGGGGATGGGCTTTTATAGAGCTGGAGGATGACTTTTATCTACTAAATGCCTACATTGTCATTACAATTGTCAAGTGGATTTCAAATGTGCTTTTTTTGGGTCATAACCAATACCTTTGTGATTTCTCCTCTCACAGTTTCTTTTAAAGGCTGACCTTGTTGTCGAGTGACGTCGGAGTGTTATTTTACGTTACAGGTTGTTTCCAATCTCGTCTGACTGAAGAGGTTTGTCAGTTGCTCACGCAGCGTTCTGACACGCTTCACAGACATGATATTCCCACTCCTCTCCTCTCCCTAATGGGAATGTGCAGCTGCTTGGAACTTGGGGGAATATGCTTCTGGAAGCCTCTCGACCACTCTTTTTTTAACTTAACAGTTCAACTGTGAAATGACAATTATTCTACGGATGACTTGTATTGCGTTGATACTGCGGAAACTTATTGTTGTTTTCATTCTGGCAAGGTCCCTGTAGTATAGCCTAATGGTTTTGAGTGCCAGAGGCCAACAGTAGCCGCCAGGGGCCAACAGTAGCCGCCAGGGGCCAACAGTAGCCGCCAGGGGCCAACAGTAGCCGCCAGGGGCCAACAGTAGCCGCCAGGGGCCAACAGTAGCCGCCAGGGGCCAACAGTAGCCGCCAGGGGCCAACAGTAGCCGCCAGGGGCCAACAGTAGCCGCCAGGGGCCAACAGTAGCCGCCAGGGGCCAACAGTAGCCGCCAGGGGCCAACAGTAGCCGCCAGGGGCCAACAGTAGCCGCCAGGGGCCAACAGTAGCCGCCAGGGGCCAACAGTAGCCGCCAGGGGCCAACAGTAGCCGCCAGGGGCCAACAGTAGCCGCCAGGGGCCAACAGTAGCCGCCAGGGGCCAACAGTAGCCGCCAGGGGCCAACAGTAGCCGCCAGGGGCCAACAGTAGCCGCCAGGGGCCAACAGTAGCCGCCAGGGGCCAACAGTAGCCGCCAGGGGCCAACAGTAGCCGCCAGAGGCCAACAGTAGCCGCCAGAGGCCAACAGTAGCCGCCAGAGCCAACAGTAGCCGCCAGAGGCCAACAGTAGCCGCCAGAGGCCAACAGTAGCCGCCAGAGGCCAACAGTAGCCGCCAGAGGCCAACAGTAGCCGCCAGAGGCCAACAGTAGCCGCCAGAGGCCAACAGTAGCCGCCAGAGGCCAACAGTAGCCGCCAGAGGCCAACAGTAGCCGCCAGAGGCCAACAGTAGCCGCCAGAGGCCAACAGTAGCCGCCAGGTACATTATCAGTAAATGATAAATAACATACAACATAGCCATCTCTCGGGTAATGGCCATTCCACCTGAAGAGGTAATTCCTTAACAGATATGTGTTGCCACAGAGAGAGAGAGAGACCGCATGTTTGTCGCCCAGGGAAGGGTCAGTGGGTTTGGCGAATGCGACGTGGACATGCTTTTTCCGTCGTTGTCCTTTGATTTAATTACTGGGTGCTAGGCAAGGAACAGCTTTTGTGCACATTACATTTACATTTAAGTCATTTAGCAGACGCTCTTATCCAGAGCGACTTACAAATTGGCACATGTAGGGGAACATCCTGTACCAAGCCTATAGTCGTTAGTGACAGAGACAGAGGAAGGGGACAACCATAGAAATAGTCTCTAGTTCAACATTACCACTCACCTTGTATCTGAGCTTTTCTAGGGATATCTGTGCTACAAGATTCAAATCCGCAGAAGCCGTGCATTTACTGAATGCACTCAGTCGATTCTCTCTCCATCTCTTTCCTGATCTCTCTCTCTCCCCGTTGGTTATAGTGGGTAGAGGAATCGACAGAGTGTAGGAGAGGTGTGTCAGAGGAGAGTGGAGGACCACCCCAGCTGGAGTCAATATTTGCTCTAAGAATCTCAGTAATAGGCCTGGACACAGTCATCTGCATCTCTGATAATGGACAACCATATGGCTCTGTTGGCTCAGTGGACTGGAGTTTTCTCGCTCGTTTGCTCGCTCTCTCGATTTACAGATTCCCCCCCCCCCCACGTACATTCGTAAAACCTGGGATTTGACCCGTCACATTGTACTGTGACCTGGGTTGCCATGGCAGCAAAGTCTGTGATGTTCTCTATTGTGTCCCCACTCCTGGTTGAATCAGCGGGATCTGGAGGCAGGTAAAAGATCACTGTGCAGCCTCACAACTATCTTTACTGGCAGCCTCACACACAGCTCAGGTGATCTTAACCCATGCCCTTGTGTTGCCCCTACTCCGTGGATTTAGAACAGACTTGCTGCACCAATGAAGCTTGTCTCCCTCTCTTTCTCCATGCCTCTCTCCCTCCCACCGTGTGGTGAGCAGCTTGCCTGTCCTCAGGCTGGCCCAGGCCCTAGGCTCAGGTGCCCGTCAGCCCCAGTTTGAAACGGCTGCCTTTCAGCCATTCGTCATGCCTGCCTCAACCCCTGCTGTGCCAGCATGTGCCCAGTCCATTCCATTTTAGCCAACCCAGCTTAGTCCAGCCCATACACATTCCCAGTAACATCCACTACCAGTGCCAGCCCTTCTTCTCACCAACACTCTACCAAAGCAGAGGGGCCCTAGCAACAGCCTAGCAACACTTACTACAAGCAGCAGTCTGTTAATGAGAGCGGAATGAGGCCAGCAGGTTCCTGGAGTCGGGGGCTGTAGTAGATGCCTGTTTAGGTCGACTCTTGACGTGGTGACTGAATAACCATTTGTTAGGTGCAGTTATTTAGAAGGAAAAGCTGAAACCTACAGCTAGCATAGTTAGTGACATTCTAACACACACACAGAGAGAGAGAGCAGCATTTTGAGCCCTTTTTGTTATTCTGTTATGTTCTATCCTGACTGTCTGTATCCATCCGGCACCATATTCCCAGGTTGCTCTCCCTGCCTGCCACTCTGAATTTGAAATGTCTACAATTTTCTCCCTGACGGGTTGGAGAAGTGCCAGAGTGGGAGGGATGTCCGAAAGCATCTCTCTGCCTCCAGCAGGGGTTCTATTAGAGTGCCCAAGGATTTGTATTTTATTTTACCTTTATTTAACCAGGCAAGTCAGTTAAGAACAAATTCTTATTTTCAATGACTGCCTAGGAACAGTGGGTTTAACTGCCTTGTTCAGGGGCAGAACGACAGATTTTTACCTCGTCCGCTTGGGGACTCGATCTTGCAACCTTTCGGTTACTAGTCCTATGCTCTAACCACTAGGCCAAGGAGAGGTGAGAGGAGGGTCATGCCTGTAGTGTTTTTATTTGGTGACTGCTTTCCCATTTGTGGCTGCGTGGCCAGGCTGAGTGTCCTCCAACGGTCTGGTTATTGCTACTCCTCTATCTACTCATGCTGCCTTTAGTCTGTGTCTGCTACTGTTGTTGGTCAGAGAGGCTCATATCTCTCTATTATGTGACGGTGCGATGGGTTTTCTTCACCGGTTGTTTTGTCTTAATTGACTAAGTTCCTGTATTGATGAATTTAGCACTTTTGTTTCGATTTCATTGGGCTGTAAATGATCCGTGTTCTTGGTCTCTTCCTCTGGTTTTCCTTAACCCTGACCCCAGCTATGAGGAGCGGGCGCTGTACCTGGAGGCCATTGTGCAGAACCACCGGGAGGTCATGACCTTTGAGGACTTTGCCTCGCAGGTCTTCTCCCCTTCACCCAGCTACTACCCAATGAGTGGGACAGGTAAGAATCCCATGCTCTCCTCCTCTCTTCCTCCACTTCCTCCTTTCTTCCTCCACACAAGCACACCTGTTAGCCCTCTTCAGGCCCCTCCATCTCTGTTTCCTGGTCCTTGTCTCCTCACACCCACACTCTGATGAATATCAATGGCAACAGGGCCGATCTCTCTCCACTGTCTGAGCAGCAGCATCAAAGACTTCACCCGTGGCTCAACAACTTAGTTGGGCCCTGCTCCTTGTCTCCCTGTGTACCGTTTCATCTCACCTCCTCTTCTCTGGGTTTTGTCTCCCTCTCATTTAATGAGCCTGATCGAAATATACATATGACATGATTGAATGTGGGTCAAGCCAAGTGTATGTGATCGGACTCTTCTTATCGGAGCCTCCGTCCCCGTACCAGAGATGTGTAATAACGAACAGTCGAGGGCTCACACTGCTGATCTCCAGAGGTCAGGAGGAGGAGAGGGAGGGGGACTTCATTAAACAATGTCTCCCCTTCCTGTCCTGCCTGGCCTAGATCTGATGGGTCTACAACAACAACACCAGCACCACTAGCATCCAATCGATACAGCAATGATAAAACTGGACACTTGTGCTGTTCTATTTTGTGATAACTGAATCTGTTATTGCGTGTGCGTGTGCGTGTGCGTGTGCGTGTGCGTGTGCGTGTGCGTGTGCGTGTGCGTGTGCGTGTGCGTGTGCGTGTGCGTGTGTGTGTGCGTGTGTGCGTGTGTGTGTGTGTGTGTGTGTGTGTGTGTGTGTGTGTGTGTGTGTGTGTGTGTGTGTGTGTGTGTGCGCGCGCGTTGTCCAGATCTCAGCGAGCAGCCCCAGAAGGCAGGGTTGATAAGCAGACTGGCGGAGGCAGGGGGTAGCAGGTCTATTAACATAATTACAGTCTGCTCCCAACCACACCTGCACACTGTTTTTATTTGTTTGTCTGTATTGTTGTCTATCAATAGTTCACTTTGGTGCAAATAAATATTTTCTAAAATAAAAGAAGTCCCAAACTGACCTCTATTGACCTTTTTATCATCCAGAATACTAAACAGGGACTATTCCTCGGGGAGAGGGAGGAAGTGGGAGGGAGCGATAGAAAGGCAGAGGTAAACGGACAGGGAGAGATTGAACCGAGTGATGGAGAAAAGACATGTAATTACCCAGCGCTGGGTCATGTCTATCCTCTGCTGTTGTGGGTTATTTCAGCAGTGGGCTCTTCTGTAGTGGGGCAGGAGTAGGATACCTGGTTGGCTCCTCATTGGGATTATGGGAGCAGAGGCCAGACAATAAACCATTATTTTCTCATATTGTTCAATAATGATTGGTTTCACAGTATTGTGCATCAGCTGTGTCTGCTGAGAGCAGCCAACAGCAAGACTTAATATACTAACCCTCTTTAATGCAGTGGAAATATAGAAATAAATGGGCAAACATCATTTTTGGGCTATTGCTTCTGTTTGTGTGTCTATGTAAAAGTGTGTGTGGTGTATGCATACATTTGTGTGTGTCCAGGATTTAGGCTTTTGTCCACAGTGGGTTTGTAATCAGATGGCCCTCTGCGTCAACTGTTTCTTGGCACAGCTCCACGCCACAGAGATGCAGGGCAATTTCAGGACTCATTCTTGGTCTGCATGCGGTCTTCACCTGGTAATCTTTTAAACAAGGAGGAGGTTAAGTCCTAGTAGTACACGCATACGGGCAGCAGGTAGCCTAGTGGTTAGAGCATTGGACTAGTAACCGAAAGGTTGCGAGATCGAATCACCGAGCTGACAAGGTCGTTCTGCCCCTGAACAAGGCTGTTAATTAACCCACTGTTCCTAGGCCGTCATTGAAAAGAATGAATGTGTTCTGAACTGACTTGCCTAGTTAAATAAAGGTAAAATAAAAATGAACACAGGTGCTTGCAGCTTCTTCCAGTGATAAACCAGGCATTCCCGTATTTTCTGAGAAGTTGTTTTGAAATGGTAGTTTTTTTGTCCACCATATTTTCATGTATTTCTAGCAGTAGTGTGGATAATGTGCAACACATTTATGTTCATAACATACGGCATGTTTATATCCTGTGTATGGTTCTATGCATCAACAGGGGGTCACTAATATATCCTCACAACAGCCTCCTTTAGTTTTCTCCCTGTTAGTGTATCGTTGCTGTGTACTACCCTCTAATACAGGGTTCCCTATTTTATTTGGCCCACCAAGTTTTTTAACAAGGAAAAACAACATATTGTTGGACATAAGACCGTTAAAAACACCAGCAAATCTGCTCCAAGTGATTTTAATTTAGGAAATCTGCCCCAAAGTATTCTCTCGCATAATAGAGCGATATAAGTGATCGTACAGAAATGTAAGGTTTGAAATGAATGTTTCAGCATACACTGAGTGTACAAAAATTATGAACAGCTGCTCTGTCTATGACAGGCTGACCAGGTGAATTCAGATCAAAGCTGTGATCCCTTATTGATGTCACATGTTAAATCCACTTCAAATCAGTGTAGATGAAGAAGGGACGGGGTTAAAGAAGGATTCTTAGGTCTTGATACATGGATTGTGTCTGTGTGCCTTTGAGGGTGAATGGGCAAGACAAAATATTTAAGTACCTCTGAATGGGTAGTAGTAGGTGCCTGGCTCACTGTTTTGAGTGTGTCAAGAACTGCAACGCTGCTGGGTTTTTCCACACTCAACAGTTTCCTGTGTGTATCAAGAATGATCCACCACCCAAAGAACATCCAGCCAACTTGATATAATTGTGGGAAGCATTAGAGTCAACGTGGGCCCTGTGGAAGGCTTTAAACACCTTGTAGAGTCCATACCTCGGCGAATTGTGGCTGTTCTGTTTAGGTGTTCCTAATGTTTTGTGCACACAGTGTATATGTTCTTGCGGGCGATTGACAAATGATTTGTAATTAGGTTCTGGCCCCCTGACCGTGCATTTTAAGAGGAAATCGTCCCGCAGCTGAATCTATTGTGGTGCTTGTCGTTCCATATGCTGCTGCAGTGTGTGTGCTTGTCAATACTCCTGCTTTGGCTCATTGCTCCACTAACATGTCATCCATGATGGGCAGCGTGCAGGTGTTGACCGGGGATGGTTTGGGACGTGGAGTACCCCTGGGCCAAGCTGGATGCCCATTGTCTACCCTCCACCAGCAACATTAACCTGTCCTTCACCTCTGACCCCACAGCTACGCCTTATCAGTGAACCTCAATCACCCCCCCCCACCCCCATCTTCCTCCTCCTGCATGACCCATCTTATAACACACAGTAGATTGCTGTCATCCTCCGCACTGAGGGTCTGCAATGTCACTCAGAGGGTTGTGCTCTGTCTGTCTGGATTTGGATTCATGTGCTTTGAGTGTTTGTTGGCATGTTGGTTTGCCTATGGACTGTGCCTTTTCCTATGAAGTTCTACACTGGCTGCAATACATGGGAAGTTGGAGTTACACATGATTATTCAACGGGGTAAACAACTTCTCTCATGAGACCCAGCTGCTAATGGATTCAAACTGAAGAGCTCTCAACTCCCCAGAGTCTAGACAGGCCTCCCTCTCTCACCCTTAAACCACTGTCTGTCTGGAGACGACAGCTCTTCACCTGCTTTCCCCGTCTACCTCTGCTTTAACTGCATCGGTTGGCTACTGAAGAGCCTCTAGCTTTCACCATGTGTCAAAGAGGTCAACCTGGTCGGTGGTTTTTGTTTGTTCACGGGACAGCACGCTGTATGTACTTCAGTGCAGATTAATTGTGTTATCATATACACATACACAAGCACTGTTTTATTAGTATGTGGTATATTTAAGCACTAAGGCATGAGGGGCTGTGGTATATGGCTAATATACCACGGCTAAGGGCTGTTCTTAAGCACGATGCATCGCAGAGTGCCTGGACAATATACCACAAACCCCTGAGGTGCCTTATTGCTATTATAAACTGATTACCAATGTAATTGAGCAGTAAAAATACATGTTTTGTCATACCCGTGGTATACGGTCTGATATTCCACGGCTCTCAGCCAATCAGCATTCAGGGCTGGAACCACCCGTGTGTGTAAAACACAGATATGGTAATATGCCTTTTTTTTCCTCTAACACTGATCTCTATCTCATGGTGTTTAACTGGTTCAGGAGCTTTTCACATAATTCAGCCAACATATTCTTATTTTATAATATCAGTCATACCAACCTATGCAATGTAGTTACAGAAATCATTTACCAATCAAGGCTGTGTTGTGGTGACTGTCTGTCGGTCTACAGCAGGGCTGTGTTGTGGTGACTGTCTGTCGGTCTACAGCAGGGCTGTGTTGTGGTGACTGTCTGTCGGTCTACAGCAGGGCTGTGTTGTGGTGACTGCCTGTCTGTCTACAGCAGGGCTGTGTTGTGGTGACTGCCTGTCGGTCTACAGCAGGGCTGTGTTGTGGTGACTGCCTGTCGGTCTACAGCAGGGCTGTGTTGTGGTGACTGCCTGTCGGTCTACAGCAGGGCTGTGTTGTGGTGACTGCCTGTCGGTCTACAGCAGGGCTGTGTTGTGGTGACTGCCTGTCGGTCTACAGCAGGGCTGTGTTGTGGTGACTGCCTGTCGGTCTACAGCAGGGCTGTGTTGTGGTGACTGCCTGTCGGTCTACAGCAGGGCTGTGTTGTGGTGACTGCCTGTCGGTCTACAGCAGGGCTGTGTTGTGGTGACTGCCTGTCGGTCTACAGCAGGGCTGTGTTGTGGTGGCTGCCTGTCGGTCTACAGCAGGGCTGTGTTGTGGTGGCTGCCTGTCGGCCTACAGCAGGGCTGTGTTGTGGTGGCTGCCTGTCGGTCTACAGCAGGGCTGTGTTGTGGTGACTGTCTGTCTTAATGTGACGCTCTACTGTCTGTTTTTCTTTTAGATTAAAACATGTTAAAGGTGTCATTACAGTAATTGAACAAGGTAAGCCCCGAGCACCGGCCGGAAGCTTGTGTGTCGCCCTAGAGCCTACCCTCGCTCACCCGTTCACTCATCTCTGGTTTCTCCTTTATTTGGTACTAACACGCTTTATTTACCCAACTACCGCTTTTTAAAGGAACGTTAACATAAAGTTGTATGGGGGGTTGATATGACGTTATATGGGGATTGTGTTCTCTATTTATCCAGGCGTAATTGCGAGTGACGCTGCACGGTTCGGGACAATTAGCACCTCAGTAGTAGCATGAGCAACACAGCCACTCTTCTCTCTGGCTAAGCTTCTGCATGTCACGCCTTTATATTTATCTCCCCAGCGCTGTTTTTCTCCCCTGTTCGCCTGGGGCAGAATGTGATACTAACACCTGCCCCACTGGAAGAAAACGTCTGTCATTTAAGCTTTTTTTGAAATGCTGCAGGGGACCGATGGGGATGAGGCCCATTTATGTCCTTTGTTTTTTTGGGGGGGGGGGGTTGTCTCTCATTTTTCTCTCTCACTTTCTCTCTCTCTTTCTTTCTCTTTCTTTTTCTTTCTATGAAAGGATCTCTGATTAAAGGCACCCTGTGCAGGTCTCTGCCCCATCATGGCCTCTCTCAGGATAGTTGTTAAAGAGATAATTCAGGATTTTGGCAATAAAGCCCTTTATCTACTTCCCCAGAGTCAGATGAACTCGTGGAGACCAGTTTTATGTCTCAGCAGGCAGTTTAAAGGAAGTTACTAACTGGCGTTAGCACAAAGAGTGGACGTCTATGGAAACTGCTAGCATGCTAGTAGATATTGCAATGACTGGAAGTCGATGGTAACACTAGTTTGCACCGGCTTGCCAAACGACTTCTGACTTCCTTAATGCTGGATGCAGAGACATAAATTGTATCCCTGAGTTCATCTGACTCAGGGGGAAGTTGTCAAAATCCCAAAGTATCCCTTTAAGGGGGAGCTCAGAGGAATTACCTTGGTTGCTCTGAGTCTTAGTGTTATGATGAACCAGTCAGACACCGGCCAATTGAAGTCTTGGGAGATTTTTGTTTCACCCTGGAGATATATTATGCATGTATTATTTTAATAATCAACTTAAGTTTGTGTCATTTTTGCTGCAATTTGAACCAAGCATGAGTGTGTTGTTAACGGGTATTAAACCGAGCACTCAATCTATAGAGGTGTCCATTGCATGGGTGGGTTGTAGGTAGCATGCTGGTGGGCTAGTAAATGTAACGTCTGTGTGGAGGCCTTTACCTGAAAGGGTTATCTTATCTGTGGCCCAGCGGGCCACTTCCCTCCCCATTATCCAACAACTATACGAGAGGGTGGGGCGTGGCAGGGCCAGCGGGGAAGTTCAAGTGGTGGAATGGTCAAAGTGGAAGCTAGTGGAATTCTGGAGTTGGAAGTGGGGCCGCAGGGTTGGACTTGGTTTAGGCCTGCCCCTACGTCGACTCACAGCCCTCCTCTGTTCTTTTCACATGCATCATGAAGATCCATTCTGCTAACACACCCACACACACCCACACACACCCTTAACCCCTCCCCCTCTGACTGAGTGGAAGTCAGGGATGCTTGTGTCCGCTGAGTGTCTGTTACTGCAGCCATCTGCTGTCCCTTTTAGCTGCAGGAACTTGAGATGCTTCAGAAAGATGGAGAGAAAAAAGTGGAGGAAAGAAAATAGGCAACCAGATGCCATCTTGGCCAAAGCAGGAAAGTTGTTTAAACTTGAGGCATCGCTAAGATGCGTTGGGGGGTGTACGCAAAATATGTTTGCTCTTACCGGCCTCCCCCTCACGTTTCACTGCTTGCAGCCTGTAATCATTTTTATTTTGTATTTATTTAACCTTAACTAGGAAAGTCAGTTAAGAACAAATTCTTATTTACAAAGATGGCCTACCCCGGCCAAACCCTAACCTGGACGACGCTGGGCCAATTGTGCACCGCCCTATGGGATTCCCAATCACAGCCGGTTGTGATACAGCCTGGAATTGAACCAGGGTCTTTAGTGACCCCTCTAGCACTGAGATACAGTGCTTTTAGACCGCTGCACCACTCGGGAGCCCCGATCCACAATGTTGAACAAAAGGCGTCTCTCCACATGCTCGCGACATGCCTGTCCAGTTAACATAATGTTCCATTCACTTTTTACAATACACCATTATAAAACTTGAACAATCTGTCACATCCTCTTTATGCTGAACAGCGAAGGCAATTTTATTCTTAGGACCATGTGGTTTAAAATAGATTGCGTTTTTTCCCCTACTCATGCAAGCATCTGCCCTCTCAAACCCAAAGTGTTGGGAGAAATTATAAATATCCAGCTTCTCTCCCCTAGTAGCCTCTAGTCTAGCCAGTCAAAGCACGTGATGAAAGAATGGTGAACATTGCATCTGATTGTGTATATAGCTTGATCTAGTCCACACACCTGCCACTTTGCAAACTGTGAGGAATTAAAGGTTCAAATCAATCTATACGCCTGTTTCTGTTTTGTTTTGTTATTATACATTTGACCTTAGAGGGAGTAAGCCGTTCGGGGTGTCTGCTTTGGGGGACGGGGAGCGATGACATGCATGGCAGTCAGAACATGGAGTATGCCAGTCTTATCAGCGCTATGTTAGCCTGCCACGTCTCACCACTTCTCTCCATCTTTCTCCCCCATTCTATCCCTTCTCTCATCCCCTCCCTCTCTCTCTCCAGGCTCTCTCAGCGGCAGCACGAGCGCTGAGCTCAGTGTTTCTTTAGGAACGGACCAGGCGGACCAGGTCTCCCCCACGATTCACCGTGCCACAAAGAACAGAGTTTCCGGAAAACTCCGCCGATCAGCCAGCGCCATAAGCAAATCTTCCAACTGAGCTCTCTCGCCCGACCCACTTCCCAAACCTTCCCTGCTTCGTCTTTACTACAGGTCCTGCTGTGAAACCTCATACCTTAACCCCTCATGACTGCAGTTTGGGTGTGTGCGTTGTTTGTTTTATATCTCGTTTAAAAATATAACTGGAGCATATTGCAATGTTTTATTTATGTGGCAGTTATTGATACTTTGATACATTTCCAATTGTTTTACTGTTAAACGCCATATTTGACCTGAAGAAAAGATTTATGCTATTGAAGTGTGTTCCGATGTTGCTGCATTTTCTGAAAGAATCTGATTTAATATCACTTGTCAGTCAGTACAGCGATTAAATATAGAGAGGGAATTGACTGAACAATCATGTCTGGTGGCTTAAAGTCCACATATCATCAACATTTCAAAATTCCCTTTATATGTCACAACAAGGATCTCTATGGTTGTGACATAGAAAAGGAATATGATCACCCATATGCATTTTGGTAAAGGTCTTTCCACAAAATGAGTTCCTTTTGTACCCCTTTGATATTTTTAAGTAGAAATTGTGCACCAATATTGAATTTTAAAAGCCTCTTATATTAAATTAAGTGCTCTTTAAAAGACTCCACATGGAGAATTCAATAAATCTGTTTTTCTTTCATGAATAAAGACTTGCTGAAGTGCCAAAATGCAGCGTTTTGACATTTCCCTCTGACTTTTCGGAAGATATTAACCCACTTAACCCCCAAATTCCTCCAAGTCTTGCTTTAAAAAAGTCATTCCCTCGTTTTAAGGTCAACCCTGCTATGTGAACTTTTACTATAATCTACTAGTAATCATTTTTTCAAAAGAAACGTTGAACATCTCATAGTAAAATCCTAGTGTAAAAACAGGTTCTTGATTAGCTGGTTATCTTTTTGCCTATTTTCTGGTGTTTTGTGTTGGAGAACTGAGCGGGTCGAGCATAACGCATTAACCCTGTTACTCATAGATAGACAGGCTAGAATTTTTTTAAATATTTTTTTCTAAAATGGTGAAGCTGCATTCAATTGCCCCTCCCTGTCCCTGAACACAAGCTTCCAATCCCCCTGTCGCAAGGGGAATTATGGCGGATTTAAGATTTTTTTTCATTTTTTTATTTAACCTTTTACTAAACTAGGCTAGTCAGTTAAGAGCAAATTCTTATTTCCATTGACGGCCTAGGAACAGTGGCTTGACTGCCTTGTTCAGGGTGAAATCATCAACCCTATTACTTTTTTTGGCACTTAATAGGCACTTAATCTTTTTATTTAACCTCTTGAGATGGTAAAACCTGTTTTTTTATTAAGTTGAACATGTGTTCTTTATGGACACATGTTAAATGTTAAAATTATATGAAATAAAACGTATTTTTCTTCACCAAGTTACACTACCCAAAAGGGACTCATTTCATGGTTTTCCCATCTCATGCCCCCCCACGATTCTGCTCTGTAAATCACTGATGATACTCTTGCTGCTGACAGGATAGGATCATATTTAAGTATGTTGTTGTGTCCTTGGCCTTGAGCCATGGAAGCCTGTGTGTCTGTTTGGACCATACTCATCCTCATGTTGTGGAGAGGTGGAAGGGCTGACATAGGAGGTGCTGCTCTAGCATAATGCTGCACCACACCACACACTTCCTGGTTACGGAGGGCTGTGAGCCAATGCAGTAGGAGTCTGTTTTTAATAGTTATGAACCTGGAGTGGACAATCAACGATGTCTTTCCAACCCTGAGGTGAATCGAAACTTGTGTTGGGTTTTTTATCGCTGTAAGGACCTTTTTAAATGGATTCTGATGGATTTTTGTCTTCCTTTGATTTATGCAACTGCTGGAAGTGAGAAAAGACTGCATTTCTAATTGTTTAGTGATGTTACCCTGTGTAGGATTGTTTAACCTGGGTTCATAACCTGTAATCCAGTAACTTCCATCTGGCTCTTCCTCTGCCATTGTTCTCTCGTGTTGTAAAGTTAAGAATGACATTCCAATGTTCCTACAGATGAACTTTTGCACTCACTGTCGTTGATAAACTAGCAATGAATGTGTATGTTCTCTTTATTCTTGGATGTAAATTGCTTTATTTGATGTTTGTGGTGTTGTATAATGTATACATGTGTTGTTTTAGAGGAAAACGCCACCAGAGCCTCAGGTGAATCTTAACTCCATGCACTGGTGTGTGTGTGTGTGTGTCTGTATGGCTGTGTGTATTTGTGAAGGAGCTTCTCACAGTGCCTGTGTAATGTCTGTCCACCAAGATCCATTCCAAGACCCCCACCACTGTAAACCACTGTTAGACATCATTGGATTTATTTTGTTTCTGTTCATTGCAAGAGCAAAACGGCTAGCCTTGCCTTCCTGTCTCATGTCTTTGTTCTAGAGGGAGAGACTGTTTTTTTCCCCCCCTGTATGACTGTAAAGGTCAGCGTCTTGTCCTCCCCGTCCTCACACGTTTTATATGAACAGATTGACTGGGTTTGGCCCACTTTTGTTTCGTCTTTATTTGAGGTGCTCTGTTCTCCTTTCTCTCTGAATTGGAATCAAATGGCACCTACTCCTCCTATTTCCCATGATGCACCCCGAGTAACCTCGTGAGGCCACAGTGGAGGGGTGGGGGGCTGGGGAGTTAGAAGGCATACCAGCGCTGTACTCTGGCGACCCTCTTAGCAACAGGCAGGCTGGCGCTATGCTACTCACGCTGCCTCCTTCGCCACAACCTGCGCCTTTGGGTTGCCATGGAAGCCAGGTGTTACACACACATTATGCAGGGTTCCATCAGAGCTGCATCCCTGTCTGTTGCACTACTTTGCCTTACCTGTACATCCTCTTTCTTTCATTTTTGTTCTCTCTTTTTTTGTGTCCCTTTCTTTCCCAAGCACTGATTAATAACATAGGAGGCACGAACGGAGAGTTCGTTCAGAGATAATGAAGTCCATTTTGTGAATTTGAAGAATGTATGTAAATACTGACCTGAGTCAGATCAATGCTTTCACCTTCCCAGTAGCCACTGTAAAGAACTACCCAGCTCTTTTTACCAGTCTTCTTATGGAGTCTAGATTGTAGATTAGATGTTGTGGATGGGATCCCTGTTATATATGGGAGTAAATGGGCGTATGGTTTGATTTGACCAGGGCAAGGATTGTGTCTTACTCAAGACTGGTTCAACTCATGTGAAGCAACAGAGTTAGTGTTAATTCTAGGTTTTGGTTTAGGAATCCTGTACATTGTGTCAAATCGAGGGTTTTAGTCCTTTACCATAAATATATTAATGCCTGTAATATAATATTTGTATAAGAGGAAGAGTGGAAAAAGGCTTGAAGATTTCATCATTACTTGTTAACATATCGAACCGTTTTTAATGACTGAAGTCATACTATCTTTATTAGAAATGTGAAAATCAAAAACATTTCATTAAATCAATTTGAAATCCTATGTGTTCTCTGTGTTATTTGTATGGGTCTATTGATCTGAATGGGGGGTTTTTTTTCATAGCAGTGGTGTGGAAGTAGAGAAAGTAAATTCAACCTTTTCCTTTAAAACTGTCATTACAGAGATGGTTACTACCTAACCCTGTCACAGTAATGCCTATCCTCCATGAATCATCTTGTGAGAATCTGCTGCTTTGGCTGCAGTGACAGGTTGACTGTAACCTCTGGCTTTGGGGAAGGGGGGGGTCGATGGGGTGTAGGGGTGACTTGATGGTGCTGTTGTCTTGGTTTTTCAACCCTGGCCCAGAAGCAGCAGCCGGGGTAACCTGACCCCCTTCCCATCTGTTCCCCTGCTGCTCCAGGAGAGGAGGCTGGGATAATGGGCCCCCACCGAAGGTACAGGTGCAAAGTCTACAGCACCTAGCCAACACTGGGAGGACTGTTACTTGTTAGACTTAAGAGGATAATTGGTGATGTGTGTCTGTCCGTCTATCTTGCCTGACCATGTCCCTTTGGACTGTCTGAAGCTCTCCTGTGTTTGTCTACATTATGTGATTTGAATATTCACAAGTTAAGAAAGGAGACTAAAAGCGATCTGCAGAAGGTATAGGTTCAAGACACACTGAGTATACCAAACATTAGGAACACCTTACTAATATTGAGTTTCACCCCCCCTCCCCCTTTTTGCCCATTCACCCTCTGAATGGCACACATACACAGTCCCAAGTCTCAAGGTTAAAAAATCCTTCTTTAACCTGTCTCTTCTTCATCTACACCGATTGAAGTGAATATAACAAGTGACATCAATAAGGGATCATAGCTTTTACCTGGTCAGTCTGTCATGGAAAGAGCAGGTGTTTATAATGTTCTGTAGACTCGGTGTATGTGAACAGTCTATTTTTCACATTGTGACATATCAAGAGTTCCAAACGTCTACTGATTACTGCCTAGAGGCCTGTCCTCATTAGTGAACTACATGACGGTATCCACAGTCCTGACCTAACAGTGATCATTACCCCCTCATGGGCTGGCTGAAGCCACACACTCACTTCTGGAAGTTGTTACCAATCTTTCTCTCCATGGGGAGTGTATGTGAACCTGGATGTTCAGCCTCCACAGTCAGGCAACCATTTAAAAAGGGGAAATCAAATTCTGAGTCTCCTCAAGAAAAGAGAAATGTCCTTCTGATCTTGAGGTGAGTTGTGTGGTCATCACCTCTTTGTCCTGAGCCATGTTCTGACCAAGCATTATGGCAATTTATGACTGGAAGCTAAGTGCTCTCTGTCTCTTCTTTATAGAAACCAAAACCAGGCTTGAATCATCATATCAATAATACAGTGACGACCGTTGCCTAGAAAAAATTGCTGGCATCGGATGCAATCCCAGTTAAATGAAACCTGAAAGGGGTCTACGAGGAATTAGGTTGGTTTGTTTAGAGGAGTACAGTCCTTGAGAAGTCTCTGACATCAGTCACATCATTGTAGAAATGATGCATCCGTAGTGAATATGCCTGCATCATGGCTTGAGTATCCATGGTAATTAGGCTATTATACATCCTTTACTAATTACCCACTTGAGTAGGCTTCATCTATGTTTTGTTTTGAGCTTTCACATAGCCCGAAGATTCACACAAATAGCCAAATTAATGTTGTGAAGCTGAGAGAAATTGTATATGATATTTTGTTGTGTAGGCGAAGTCCAGTGGAGAAAATGAAAGAATAAGAATGATTTTCAAGATAACTTTTTCCCCATATGCACCCATTTCCCAATAGCCTACCATTTAGAATTATTCGGCGGAAGATTGTGTCTCGAGTTTCTACCCAGGTGGATTTCCATAATATATCATTTACACGAAAAAAAACTGTATTGTTTTGTTTTTCTAAAGGACAAATAATTATTTCTGACATCCATTTTAATGAATAATTCCCTATAGGTCCGTTTATGTTCTTGTTGATATGACTTGAAGTCAGGGAGGGCAGGCAGACATGGGTGATGTAGAAGTAGTATTATTCAAGACAGTTTGTGTCAATGTCAAACTGTAGCAAAATAAATGGTTTCATTTTGAAAATATTTTTTATTTCGATGGACAGATAGATGACAACAGTGTACACATACAATCAAAGCGCTATAAAAGCCAACATTTAAGAAAATAAAAATGTTCATAGAAAAAGATTGCATCTAAGATAAGAGCTTTACGTTTTACAAGAGCTGTGGAGATTGAAGATTTAGACCGGTCCACGACAATTATCACAACTCCTAATTTTGACAAAACATTTGGCTACCACATGTGAACTGCCAGAATGACACAGAATAATCACACAATACAACAATAAATTACAGAATAGAATTGCAAATAGAATAAATAAATAAATACAAGTATTATGACGAAACAATATTGCAACAATTAATAATAAAATATGTGCCAGCATTCAAAATGAAAACAATCATTATGTTGACTTTTTTAAGGCAGTTGTACAGCAGTTTCGATGTGTTTAGGCTATATTCTAAAGGCATTTGTGGTTCTACTAAAAGGGAATGATTCGATATTTGCACGTTTTTAAGACAAAGTTGATAAGTCTGTCCTGTGATTCATAAGTTAGCATAAAGCTTAATTAAACAGAAATTCACAGTCTGTGAATTAAAAGGCTTTTATGAGGGAAAATGAAACAGTTCTTAGGTCTAGAAGCTATTAGGCTACTTGAGCACGTGTGCAGCTGTCCTAGAAAAATACCTTTAACAGTCAAACTAACACTTTGTTTTCTTTCAATAAACTATTTGAGAGAAATCTCAAAATATATGCCTATTTTTTATTTCAAGAAATAGATAAGCATTCAACAACCATCTGATTGGCATGGATAGGAAAGCTCTCATCGAACACACAATCTAAACATCAAGTTGCCTGTCTTTCAGTAGTGTAGGCAATTAACGTGTTTTCCAACGCTCCCTTTACTCAGCAAGCAGGGCGCACGGGCATTTGGAGCAGGATCACCTGCCTATTTTCCGACGGATGACATTTGTTGATGTGCCTCGTGAGTCCCGGTGAGCTGTAGAAAGTGGCAGAGCAGTACTTGCAGGAATACACCTGGGAGGAGTGCATGAGACGCAAGTGTCTCTCCTGGCTGGCCCTGTTGGGGAAATTCTCCCCGCAAACGGGGCAGAGAAGACAGTCCACGGGGCTTAGATTCAGGGGACTTTGGTTTGTATTTTCCTCTGAGATTAAGGACACTGGCACTTGCTCTTCCACTCTGTCGCTGTTTTGAAACGTGTGGTCCTCGAACATTTTATTCTGCAAGGCTTGGTGTCCCAGGATGTGTTTTCTTAGGTATGCTTGGCGCTTAAACCTCTTCCCACAGTGTTGGCAGTTGTATAAACCGTCTTCTGAGCCCGATTCAGACATACCCGGGCTGGGGGAGTCTCTGTCACTCAGAAGATCGATTCTTGGGTCTTTGGCTTCCTCTGGGGTGGACTTAACACCGGGGGGAATTTTGGCGATTTCAGATTTGATGCTCGGGGTAGATGGTATCCCGGCTGCACTCTGCGCTCTCGGTTTGTGCCAGCGCCGGTGAGAGGCGAGGTTAGCCGGGCAGCTGAACATCTTATCACACTCAGGACACCTGTACTCAACTCTCACTATCCTAGAGCACTTGTGCTGGGCCAATGAAAATGGATCAGCGTATGCTTCCTTACACAATTGACAGACAAACTCTCCTAACGGCTTCCCACCTGCCGACGTCTGCGTTCTGGGTTTAAAGTCGACAGGAGCCTCTTTGATTTTCAAACCAAGTACCGGAGACGTTGTCATTTCGTCTTCAAAATTCAGTTTTCTGATGGCTTTGGGTTTTTTGGAGGCAGGTTTGCTCTTGCGCTCAGTGTCGGATGCGGGCCTCTTAGCACCGCCCCTGATGGCTGTAGCAGGGATCCTGCTGGTGGTGCCGCTGCGGTTGCTGTTGCTAGTGCCTATTTTCAAATCCACGGGGGCGAACAGGAGATGATCTAAACTGCTGAGGGAAGCAGGTGTCGGGAATGATTCAGCAGAAATTGGCGAACCTAGATTAAAACTTCTTTCGTAATATCTCCTCTCGTGGTCCTTGCTGATGGGCCTGGTGGGGCTGTAGAGGGCTTGGTACACAGCCTCTTGGTTGCCAAACTGAACCCTTTTAGCATCCAGACTGGGGACCGGGGCGTCTGCTGCGATGTCTGGTGATGGAGCTGCGCGGTCCGGACTGGACGCAATAGAGACCGGCGGAGATGAGTCCACCTGACTCTGAAAGGCTGGCGTGTGATGCTCCTGCTCATACTCATCTGTACGAGTCCTGTAGGAAACATGCGCTGACTTCTTGTTTCTTTTTACCAGGAATCCTTTAGGCATCTTTGCGAATGACAGAAAGGCACTTTGGAGAGGTGGGCGAAGGCTCGGATGATATCCAGGTTTGTGAAATTACAGTCACGCCAGGAGCCTCGGTTGCTAACTTGTATTTTCGCTAAGATCTCTGTGGTGCTGAAATGTTTTCGTCTCCAAGGCATAGCTGCACTCTTTTTATGCCAGAATGATGCTATTGTTCTCGCCCCTTGTTGCCGCATCCTCAACCAATCAGACGAAACGAAGATCCCAGTGGATTTGGATGTGGGAGGGTTCAAAGCCTGTGTTTGGTGGATTTCGTTGAAGGATGTGCAGATAGCTTAGCAGATGTACTTGCGGTTTATTACATTAATGTGTGCGCTCGGCCACTCCCCGACAGAGGCACACGCCGGGCCCTCCTCCTTTTACGGTTTGATGGTTCTCTATACAAATACACACGTGCCACGGCTTTGTGCCTCTCCTTTGGGGGCCACCGAGCTGCCAAAAGGAAATGTCCGTCACTGCCACAATCATCAGAATTGTGAATTAAGACGGGGATTGGACTGGAGAGGGGTCCAGTTGAGAAGGCAACAAAGACGTTGCAAGGGGTTATTTGCATTACTAGAATAAAAGACAACAAAATGAAAATCTAAAAACTTGGGCAGAAAGTGATGTCAGTGGCGATAGTAAAGCAATTGCACACACGTGTTGTTGTAGGCTATTGTGGTTTAATGGGACTTTCCCCCCAGTCAAAGGCAAGCTTTACGCACGAACCTCCAACAACATGACAACATGTGTATGTGTAACATTGGTATATGGCCCTATCTTCGAAAAGTCGATACGCAGTGTTATTGTTTTACACAAACAAGGCAAGACTTGAAAATAAACATTATTTGGTACGAATGTATTTATTTGGGCACGAGTCTGTCTCGGCAGTTTAATTGGAGTTATACATCAGACATCCCACTATAAGTAATAAGAAGGGTTCTGGTCATGATACACAATTGCCACGGGAACGTCTGCCCAAGATGGATATCCCGTTTTTGTTTGAAAGGCAAATTGACCCCTTCACTGTGAAATAAGACTCACCGCCAATCTGTCCTCGAGATAGGCGCGTGCTGTGTGTAATCACTGCCCGAGCGCGCCCAATGTTGCTTTGTCTGGAATGTGATATGGATGTCATGTGCAACGATAAAACATTTTTATGTCTGTAAAAATATCCTTTTACAAACTGTTCTTGTTTGATAAGGTTACGTTCTTGTTGGAAACAAATCCATGCATCTGTATCCTACTATTACTCATTTTGTGAAATATTAGTTGGTTTTCAAAGTTTTACTCTGAAGTTTGCATTTGGAATTAATATATCGTCTAACTTCTTCAAATGAAGATTGGTTTGATGTTTTTAATTTAGGCACTTTAAGTTGCATGTAGGCTATTATAAAACACTTTCAGAAAATCAGAAATCTTGCATGGTTCAATTCTTTGAAAATGTATTTCCAAAGGATATGTAAATTGAGCATTTTCATACTGTGTTTTGTAGTCAGGGTTATTTCTGATAATTTATTGTCAGTTTTGTGCATACATTACATTTAAATGTAGGCCTATACAATCTTACAGCCATCAAGTTTAGAGAGTACGCTATATGCTTACAAGGTCGATCATCTACGATTATTTTTGTCTAGTAGGCCTAGAGTTATGGTTGCCTGCGTTTTATAATAATATCTTCAGATGAGCGTGCATGCATCACTTGGCAGAGCGTGCTTTCTTTTTCTCTGCGTGGGGAAGCAAGGCAAGAATAATCGGGGAGGCCTATTGTTCTCCTAATTTGCATAAAGCTGCTGTAGGACCAAGTCAAATAATTACACCATCTTTAGTTGAAACATGCGCCTTTTGAATGGGTGGCTCTGTTCTGATGCGCTTTCGCTTGTTTGAATGCAAACCGTTAGCTTTGTGCAATTCACATTTGTCTCTCTTAAATTATACATATATAGCAACGTCTTTCTACGTTTACCTTTTTACATTAACAAGTTTAAAAACGAGTTTTCTCCCCTTATCGGGCCATAGTGTTGTAAAAATGTGAAATAGTCAACAATATATAGGTCTAGGCTAAAGGCCAGTCACATTATAGGCCCACGTAGGCCTACAACTGTTCATGAATCGGCCCTTATACATTTGAAGTCGGAAGTTTACATACACCTTAGCCAAATACACTTAAACTCAGTTTTTCACAATTGCTGACATTAAAAAGAAAATCCTGTCTTAGGTCAGTTAGGGTCACCACTTTATTTTAAGAATGTGAAATGTCAGAATAATAGTAGAGATAATTATTTATTTCAGCTTTTATTTCTTTCATCACATTCCCAGTGGGTCAGAAGTTTACATACACTCAATTAGTATTTGGTAGCATTGCCTTTAAATGGTTTAAATTGGGTCAAACGTTTTGGGTAGCCTTCCACAAGCTTCCCACAATAAGTTGGGTGAATTTTGGCCCATTCCTCCTGACAGAGCTGGTGTAACTGAGTCAGGTTTGTAGGCCTCCTTGCTCGCACACGCTTTTTCAGTTCTGCCCATACATTTTCTATGGGATTGAGGTCAGGGCTTTGTGATGGCCACTCCAATACCTTGACTTTGTTGTCCTTAAGCCATTTTGCCACAACTTTGGAAGTATCGTGGGGTCATTGTCCATTTGGAAGACCCATTTGCGACCAAGCTTTAACCAGTTGAAGCTAGGGGGGCGCTATTTCATTATTGGATGAAAAAAAACGTGCCCGTTTTAAGCGCAATATTTTGTCACAAAAAGATGCTCGACTATGCATATAATTGCCAGCTTTGGAAAGAAAACACTCTGACGTTTTCAAAACTGCAAAGATATTATCTGTGGGTGCCCCAGAACTGTTCTTACAGGCGAAACCAAGATGCAACCTCAAACAGGAAATGAGCAGGATTTTTGAGGCTCTGTTTTCCATTCCAAACACCTTGAGGATTGATTCTAAACAACGTTTACCATGTTTCAGACGATATTATGGAGTTAATGTGGAAGAAAGTTTGGCGTTTGGATGAATGAATTTTCGTTTTTTTTTGGTAGCCAAACATGACACAGAAAACGGACTAATTTCTCCTGCACAACTAATCTTTCAGGAAAACTGAACATTTGCTATCTAACTGAGAGTCTCCTCATTGAAAACATCCGAAGTTCTTCAAAGGTAAATGATTTATTGAATGTTTTTGCTGGTTTTGTGAAATGTTGCCTGCTAATGCTAACGCAAAATGCTAATGTTAAATGCTAACGGTAAATGCTAACGCTAAACACTAAACGCTAAATGCTAGTTTGCTATGGTTGAGAATCATATTTTGAAAATCTGAGATGACAGTGTTGTTAACAAAAGGCTAAGCTTGAGAGCAAATAGATTAATTTCATTTCATTTGCGATTTTCATGAATAGTTAACGTTGCGTTATGGTAATGAGCTTGAGTCTGTATTCACGATCCCGGATCCGGGATGGCTCGACGCAAGAAGTTAACTTCCTGACTGGTGTCTTGAGATGCTGCTTCAATATATCCACGGCATTTTCCTTCCTCATGATGCCATCTATTTTGTGAAGTGCACCAGTCCCTCCTGCAGCAAAGCACACCCACAACATGATGCTGCCACCCCTGTGCTTCACAGTTGGGATGGTGTTCTTCGGCATGCAAGCCTCCCCTTTCTCCTCCAAACATAACGATGGTCATTATAGCCAAACAGTTCTATTTTTGTTTCATCAGACCAGAGGACATTTCTCCAAAAAGTACGATCTTTATCCCCATGTGCAGTTGCAAACCATAGTCAGGCTTTTTTATGTTGGTTTTGAAGCAGTGGCTTCTTCCTTGCTGAGCGGCCTTTCAGGTTATGTCAATATAGGACTCGTTTTACTGTGGATATAGATACTTTTGTACCTGTTTCCTCCAGCATCTTCACAAGGTCCATTGCAGTTCTGAGATTGATTTACACTTTTCGCACCGAAGTACGTTCATCTCTAGGAGACAGAACGTGTCTCCTTCCTGAGCGGTATGTTGGCTGCGTGGTCCCATGGTGTTTATACTAGCGTACTATTGTTTGTACAGATGAACATGGTACCTTCAGGTGTTTGGAAATTGCTCCCAAGGATGAACCAGACTTGTGAAGGTCTACAATTTGTTTTCTGAGGTCTGATTTCTTTTGATTTTCCCATGATGTCAAGCAAAGAGTCACTGAGTTTGAAGGTAGGCCTTGAAATACATCCACAGGTACACCTCCAATTGACTCAAATGATGTCAATAAGCCCATCAGAAGCTTCTAAAGCCATGACATCATTTTTTGAAAATTTCCAAGCTGTTTAAAGGCACAGTCAACTTAATGTATGTAAACTTCTGACCCACTGGAATTGTGATACAGTGAATTATAAGTGAAATAATCTGTCTGTAAACAATCGTTGGAAAAATTACTTGTGTCATGCACAAAATAGATGTCCTGACCAACTTGCCAAAACTATAGTTTGTTAACAAGAAATTTGCTGCGTGGTTGAAAAACGAGTTTGAATGACTATAACCTAAGTGTACGACTTCAACTGAATGTGTTTTTGCTATAGTCCGTGTTTGTTCCACAACGTTTTTGCTGGCAGTTATATTATTCGTGGTTCGTGGAGCTACATGCTTTGATGGCATTTTAAGGAGTTCCTCTCCACCCTGTGATCAATTCTAAGAGCGCGTGGGCCGGTATGTTGGGGTTTCAGCGGATGCGTGTGCGTGTTTGCTCAGTGGCGCGTGCTGCCCTGCAAGAGTGGAAGCACTGAAGGATCGGCGCATCATTAGCATACAGCTGCCTTTCCATCCATCCATAAAGTAATCTTAATCCGCCCCTAAATAGACTATATATTTGGAGCCCTGAGCCCTATGCCACAACATCACTCGGCCTGGTTTAATGTTGGAAAGAGGGTCTTCTCTCTAAATGTCAAATAATGTTTAGTGATGTGGGGAACCATTCATGTCCAGAGTTTCTGCTTGTTAGCGCTGCTCTTTTGATTGACTGATGTAGGCCTATTTAACAAAACACAATTCCCTAATGTGCTGCAAGTGGCAACTTTTAATAAATTACACTAAAGTTAAATATCAAACATTGTATGCCACGTTTGTACAGCATGATGATATAGGCCTACAGCATTTACCCAGAATGAACCTCTCTGTGTTCATTCAATTCAGACTCAGTTCACAGTCTGCCTATTTTATAGCACCACCTACAGGTGAAATTAGGATGCAGAAATTGAAGCAAAGGGGGATCACCCTGAATAACTGTTGGCTCCCTTTCTGGTACAATCCTTTTGGGTTGCGAGATATGAAACATCATTTAAAAATATCGCAAAAACTATCAAACTATATTTATCTTTACGATAAATAACGCCCTCTTAGGCCTCACTCCCCCCTATCTGAGATATCTACTGCAGCCCTCATCCTCCAAATACAGCCCCCGTTCTGCCAGACACATTCTGTTCAAGGTCCCCAAAGCACACACATCCCTGGGTCGCTCCTCTTTTCAGTTCGCTGCAGCTAGCGACTGGAACGAGCTGCAACAAACACTCAAACTGGACAGTTTTATCTCAATCTCTTCATTCAAAGACTCAATCACGGACACTCTTACGGACACTTGTGGCTGCTTTGTGTGATGTATTGTTGTCTCTACCTTATTGCCCTTTGTGCTGTTGTCTGTGCAAAATAATGTTTTGTGCTGCTTGCATGGTAGCAACACAACATGCTACCATGCAAGCAGCAAAGCTGTCATCAAGGTAAAGGGTGGCTAGCATGTTGTGTTGCTACCATGCAGTGTTGTCATGTGTTGCTGCCTTGCTATGTTGTTGTCTTATGTCTCTCCTTATGTAGTATTTTGCTGTCTCTCTTGTTGGGATGTGTGTTTTGTCCTATATTTATATTGTATTTATTTATTTATTTTTTTTTTTTATCCCAGACTCCCGTCCCCACAGGAGGCCTTTTGCCTTTTGGTAGGCCGTCATTGTAAATAAGAATTTGTTCTTAACTGACTTGCCTAGCTAAATATAAATAAATGATCCCCGAGATATCCATTTCGCCTATTCCGTTCGCCCACTGTCTGAATCTCACCCACCCTCATCCTGTTAGAATGCTCAAAGGATGTCACTGTAATTTACGCTCATCCTGACATGGGCTCCATGAATGGCATTGTCAATCAATGATTGTCATGGATGAGCTGTAGGGCCATTGTGCTTGTGTGTAATCTGATAGGGAGAATCCATTCAGCATCAAGGACAGGGCCAGTGAGGAATCTAGATATAATCAGGGACTTGGGGGTTTCTAAGAACCAGGGCAGAAAGTCTTACAGACTTTGTCTCCTTGCAGGTGGACAACATGTCTGTCCGACATTTGACCTATTAGATCCTGAAACAATATTTAGGAAATCATTGTTGTTTCGACAATATTTTACGATATAAAGCACCAGTCAAAAGTTTGGACACACCAACTCATTATCTTTATTTGTACCATATTTGTCACATTGTAGAATAGTAGTGAAGACATCAAAACTATGAAATAACACATATGGAATCATGTAGTAACCGAAAAAAATGTTAAACAAATCCAGATGTATTTTATATTCTTCAAAGTAGTCACCCTTTGCCTTGATAACAGCTTTGCACACTCTTAGCATTCTCTCAACTAGCTTCACCTGGAATGCTTTTGCAACAGTCTTGAAGGAGTTCCCACATATGCTGAGCACTTGTTGGCTGTTTTTCATTCACTCTGCGGTCCAAACCATTTCAATTGGGTTGAGGCCGGTTGATTGTGAAGGCCAGGTCATCTGATGCAGCACTCCATCACTCTCCTTCTTGGTCGAATAGCCCTTACACAGCCTGGAGGTGTGTTGGGTCATTGTCCTGTTGAAAAACAAATGATAGCCCCACTAAGCTCAATCCAGATGGGATGGCGTATCACTGCAGAGTGCTGTGGTAGCCATGCTGGTTAAGTGTGCCTTGAATTCTAAATAAATCACAGACAGTGTAACCAGCAAAACACCCCACACCATCACACCTCCTCCTCCATGCTTCACGGTGGGAACCACACATGTGGAGGTCATCCGTTCACCTACTCTGCGTCTCACAAACACATGGCGGTTGTTACCAAAAATCTCCAACTTGGACTCATCAGACCAAAGGACATATTTTCACCGCTCTAATGCCCTTCGCTTGTGTTTCTTGGCCCAAGCAAGTCTCTTCTTATTATTGGTGTCCTTTAGTAGTGGTTTCTTTGCAGCAATTCAACCATGAATGCCTGATTCACACAGTCTCCTCTGAACAGTTGATGTTGAGAAGTGTCTGTTACTTGAACTCTGTGAAGTATTTATTTGGGCTGCAATCTGAGGTGCAGTTAACTCTAATGAACGTTTCCTCTGCAGCAGAGGTAACTCTGGGTCTTCCTCTTCTGTGGCGGTCCTCATGAGAGACAGTTTCATCATAGTGCTTGATGGTTTTTGCGACTGCACTTTAATAAACTTTTAAAGTTCTTGACATTTTCCATATTGACTGACCTTCATGTCTTAAAGTAATGATGGACTGTCATTTCTCTTTGCTTATTTGAGATGTTCTTGTCATAATATGGACTTGGTCTTTTACCAAATAGGACTATCTTCTCTATACCACGCTTACCTTGTCACAACACAACTGATTGGCTCAAACGCATTAAGAAAGAAAGAAATTCCATAAATTAACTTTAACAAGGCACACCTGTTAATTGAAATGCATTCTAGGTGACTACCTCATGAAGCTGGTTGAGAGAATGCCAAGAGTGTGCAAAGCTGTCATCAAGGTAAAGGGTGGCTACTTTGAAGAATATATTTTGATTTGTATAAAACCTTTTTGGTTACTACATGATTCCATGTGTTATTTCATAGTTTTGATGTCTTCAATATTATTCTATAATGTAGAAATTAGTCAAAATAAATAAAACCCCTTGAATGAGTAGGTGTGTCCAAACTTTTGACTGGTACTGTATAAATATCTGAATTGTACAATGATTTCCTAAATAACACCTTCCAAATACTGAGTTTTGCCTTCAGAACATTCTCAATTCGTTGGGGCATGGACTCTACAAGGTGTTGAAAGCGTTCCACAGGGATGCTGGCCCATGTTGACTCCAATCAAGTTGGCTGGATGTCCGTTGAGTGGTGGACCATTCTTGATACACACAGGAAATTGTTGAGCGTGAAAAACCCAGCAGCGTTGCTGTTCTCGACACACTCAAACCAGTGCGCCTGGCACTTACTACTATACCCCGTTCAAAGGCACTTAAATCTTTTGTCTTGCCCATTCACCCTCAGAATAGCACACATACACAATCCATGTCTCAATTGTCAAGGCTTAAAAATCCTTCTGTAACCTCTCCTCTCCTTAGCTAGCATATGGAAATGGTTCCCTGAAACATGATGTCTCCTAGCCCTGGGGCATAAATTCAATCATCTGAAACTTCCGAGAGCTGCTCAGAAATCTGTCCAGTCCGTTGGTTGTGTTCCACCAGAGCCTCATGTCACCAAGCATGCCCTGGAATGTTAAATTGTTAAACGCTAATTCACCTCAGAGCCATGGAGGTGGATCAAGTGATTGTTCTATCTGGGCTGGTTAAAATGTGATGCCCTGTCTCTCTCCTCAGGGTTCACCTCTGTCATTCCACACATTCCTTTTCTCTATTCATGAGCGAACCACAAAGAGCAAGCGGTGCGACTGCTGTGTTACAGATAATAAGGACAGCAGGCGCCAAGCTCCCCACTGCAGGTTTTCTCTCTGCTACAGCTCATTCAATTATCTGACAAGAGTTCTTTGAGACAGAGCTGCACTATGGGGGTGCAGAGAGGGAAATTGAGGTACATACGGGTGGAGACACACACACACAAACACACACACAATCCAACCATTCTCCAAATGCATTTTGAAACAACAAACGCGCAGGTTTTCTTCCCTGGTGGATTCTATTAACAGACGTTTACTCATGACTGTAGATATTATTGTCTGTAGTGCGACAGCATGGTGACCTAGTGTTTTTTTTAGTTTGTTTTAACGGCTGTGTATTTCTTTTCCTTTAAGATCAGAACGTACGGTGATGTCCATTTACACCCCAGGTCATGAACAACCAACCATAATGACCGTAGTGACTCAATGTACAGAAATGAAACTGGAAACATCGCTCATATGGATTCTTTTTTGAGGTCACCATTATCTCGACGAAACTGCTGAAGACAGAGGCATCATCAAGAAAATGCAAGAAAGATTGCCGCTCAGAAACCTAATGAGCCACATCCTCCCTCGGTTGTCAAATGGAGCCCTCAGCACTTCATCTTACATTCTCTATGTTCCTGTGAACCATACATCAACCACCATCCCCTTTCATAACCTGCCAGAGAATCAGGTCACAGCTTTTACCTACCCCACTGAAGTTCACCTTTAAAATAGTTAAGGTAAAGGTTAAGGTTAGGGTTAGAGTTAGGGTTGGGTCAGGGTTAGGGTTAGAGCAGGGGTTCAGGTTAGGGTTAGGGTTTAGGGTATTTTGACCAATCACATCAGAATGTATGAATGTAGCCCTATTCAAATCAAATTGTATTGGTCACATACACATATTTAGCAGATGTTATTGCAGGTGTAGCGAAATGCTTGTGTTCCTAGCTCCAACCGTACAGTAGTATCTAACAATACACACAAATCTAGAAGTAAAAGAATGGAATTAAGAAATATATTAATATTATATAGAGAAATGTCAGACTGGCATTGACTAAAATACAGTAGAATAGAATACAGTATATACATATCAAATGAGTAAAACAGAATGTAAACATTATTAAAGTGACTAGTGTTCCATTATTAAAGTGACCAGTGATTCCATATCTATTTAAATGGGGCAGCAGCCTCTAAGGTGCAGGGTTGAGTAACCGGGTTGTAGCTGGCTAGTCTCAGTCCCAGCTTTGATGCATCTGTACTGACCTCGCCTTCTGGAAAATAGCGGGGTGAACAAGCCGTGGCTCGGGTGGTTGGTTGATGTCCTTCCTGTGACATCGGGTGCTGTAGGTATCCTGGAGGGCAGGCAGTGTGCCCCCGGTGATGCGTTGGGCAGACTGCACCACCCTTTGGAGAACCCTGTGGCATATTCACCTATGACTTGTTTGCAATGTTTTGATCGATATCAGAAACTGTTGGTATTAGTTTTAGTGCTTTGACCTGAGACACCCACCAAGCTGTTAAAGGCTTGAGTAAAGGATGTCACTTCAGAACCCTCTGGATGGAGAGCGGCACTGTGGTAGCTGTCCATGGTGCTGTATCTTAACTCATGACTTAGAATGGTAGATGGGATAAAGAAGACATGACTGGGTGTGTGTTGTAGGATAACCTTAGGTCAGTTAGTCGAATCCATTTAATTTATCCGTAGGTGATTATTAGGCTTAGCCTTCTTCTACTCAGAATACTTAGCATTAATTTGTCATTATGATTTACAGAGGGGAAAACCCTGATATCAAAGGAGCCTAAATGACTTCAGCGGCTAAGAAACGGATGAATGTTTCATGTTAATTAAAGTTTGTACTAATGTATCAATGAGATGATTTATTCACCTGCTTTGTCATGAATCATTTGTATATCTGTTGCAAACTTGTCATCCTTTGTTAATTAATACATTTTTCCAGTAAGATGTTCTTCAATGCATGAGAAATACAACGATTAGATGGAATCATTTGAGACTCAGACAGTCCTCAAGTATAAACAACATATACACACACACAAAAATGACCATGTGTGATGAGTTTTCAATGTCACGTTTCCCAAAGCTTGTCCAAAATGGACACACTCCTGATTTAGATGCATAATTAGCATTCTTCTTTGATTATTAAATGATCCCCCTAATTAGTCACTATAATGGGGTTAATCAGACTCTGCTCATCACACTTATTATTTTCTCCCAGAAAAAAATACTTAATTAATTATATCAATCTTTTCATCAGCAAGGGCACCATACCTCCCTCCGAAATTAATATCATGTTGTAAATGTAAGTAAGGAGCAGGCCGGATCCAGACAGATGAAAGATTCCTCTCATGTTAATTACGTCCTAATTATGCAGTGGGAGTTGGGAGCCGTTTGCATAATAAACTAGATGAGATCAGTCATGGAGTGGCCTGTGGAGTTGCTCCGAGACCCCCTCCACCACCTACCCCTACTGCCTCCACCACCTACCCCTACTGCCTCCACCACCTACCCCTACTGCCTCCACCACCTACCCCTAGGACCACCACCACCTACCCCTACTGCCTCTACCACCTACCCCAACTGTCTCCACCACCTACCCCTACTGCCTCCACCCCTCTACCCCTACTGCCTCCACCACCTACCCCTACTGCCTCCACCCCTCTATCCCTACTGCCTCCACCCGTCTACCCCTACTGCCTCCACCCTTCTACCCCTACTGCCTCCACCACCTACCCCTACTGCCTCCACCCTCTACCCCTACTGCCTCCACCCCTCTACCCCTACTGCCTCCACCACCTACCCCTACTGCCTCCACCACCTACCCCTACTGCCTCCACCCCTCTACCCCTACTGCCTCCACCACCTACCCCTACTGCCTCCACCCTCTACCCCTACTGCCTCCACCCCTCTACCCCTACTGCCTCCACCACCTACCCCTACTGCCTCCACCCCTCTACCCCTACTGCCTCCACCACCTACCCCTACTGCCTCCACCCCTCTACCCCTACTGCCTCCACCCCTCTACCCCTACTGCCTCCACCACCTACCCCTACTGCCTCCACCACCTACCCATAGTGCCTCCACCCCTCTACCCCTAGTGCCTCCACCACCTACCCCTACTGCCTCCACCACCTACCCCTACTGCCTCCACCACCTACCCCTAGTGCCTCCACCACCTACCCCTACTGCCTCCACCACCTACCCCTACTGCCTCCACCACCTACCCCTACTGCCTCCACCACCTACCCCTACTGCCTCCACCCCTCTACCCCTAGTGCCTCCACCACCTACCCCTACTGCCTCCACCACCTACCCCTACTGCCTCCACCACCTACCCCTAGTGCCTCCACCACCTACCCCTACTGCCTCCACCACCTACCCCTAATGCCTCCACCCCTCTACCCCTACTGCCTCCACCACCTACCCCTACTGCCTCCACCACCTACCCCTACTGCCTCCACCTCTCTACCCCTACTGCCTCCACCACCTACCCCTACTGCACCACCTACCCCTACTGCCTCCACCTCTCTACCCCTAGTGCCTCCACCACCTACCCCTACCGCCTCCACCACCTACCCCTACTGCCTTCACCACAAACCCCTAGTGCCTCCACCACATACCCCTAGTGCCTCCACCACCTACCCCTACTGCCTCCACCCCTCTAACCCTACTGCCTCCACCACCTACCCATGTACTCTGTGACCCTGTAGAGAGGCCTGTCAGCCAGCTGGGAGTGATGAAAATGTTAACATGGAGCTTAGCGGTTCAGCTAGTTGGGCTTCTGCTAGTATTAGGTAGGTTCAAAGAACCTGGAGGATATTAATAATGTACATACAGTATATATGTGTTTCAATGTATCTTGAGTGGCTTGAGGTCCTCCTTTAAAACAATGCTCCATTCTGGGTACAGGGTAGTGAACCTTATTGTCCCACCTAATCACAAACAACCTGCATGCATTTGCCAGAGGATTAAAATACCCCAATACTGCCTGCACTGGAGGCCGGCTGTGACTGAAATAAACGCTGTATCTCGTAATTGTGTGGTTAATCACTGCCATTCTGTAGTGTATGGACTTAGGTTCCTTGAGCTGATTTGCTCCATACCCTTAACAATCAAGTGTTGTGTGATTGGAGTCCACAGTCATGCGTTGCCCTCCACGGCCGAGTGGGATTACAAAGAGTATGATTAGTTAATCAAATCAAGATCCCCATTCTCTAGATTTCTGTCCTTTCTATGTTTGTGTGTACACCTTATCTAAATGGAAATTATACTGCGTTGCACTTCAGGGAGGATGAATCTGCATGTGAATGGTGATAGCAGGCAACAGACAGTGGTGAATATATGATAGGATCTTTCACTCTCAATCATAGTGTTATGACATCATAATCCTATAGTTTAACTGCGCAATTATCCGTATTATTCACAACTGAGGACTCAATCAATGGTCAAGAAAATGATAATTTACGAGAAAAACTGCACTTCAAATGTATGTAAGGAAACACAAGACAGAAAAGTGCAATACATGCAATATGTCAAAAGATAGGACCATTTCTCATTTTAAGAATATCAAATAGCATGTGAAAGACACAATAGGCTGGCACAGTACTCAGCTCAGGAAAATCATGTTCATTCTATTGTATTGGTGTGTACCTCCTGGGGTTCAGGACAGACTGTGGCGCCCAGGAGAACAGGCAGCGATGTCAACAGATAAATGGGGTTCTGTCCGGGGCCTTCTGATATTTCCTTCCAGTGGCAGCTAACTTGACCTGAGCACCATGCCTGGGACCAGCTCAATTATCTACCAATGACAGAAGCCCATTGTGAGAGCGTCTTTACCAGGAAGATACAGGGCCGTGGATGCCCCCATCCATCTCTGTCCCGGGGGGCGATTGATTGTGACGTGGGGTAGGGGGGATTCCATTCTGATGACTGATGGGAGGACCCCTTTGACTCTCAGCACATGGTGAGCAGAGGCAGGGGTATGATGAGGGGTCAGGGCAGCTGGTGGGGGTAACAGGGGTTGGATAGGGGGTGGGGGTTGCCGGTATCACAAGATCGAGGGGTGCCTGGACAAAGCACCCCAGCCAACCCCCCTGAGTCTATCAGCCACCCCATCCATCACCCGCTCGCTTTGTGATTAGCCTAGTGTCTGCTAATCGTTTCATCATCAGAGGGATATAATGGTGATGACAACAGATGCAGGCTGACAGTGAGGCCCTGCTAGGAGTGTCAGTCCACGGGGACCTAAGTGCCCGCAAGGTGCCGTATGCCAGCAGGCCAGCTGTATTAAACATGTGTCCCTGTATGCTTTCTTCCTGGGGTTTCTAGCAACTGAGAGTCAGCACTGCAGCCACCACAGAAGGTGTATTCATGACCAGATAGGTCATACTGTATTGTGTTTGAAGAGTGGTTAATGGTTACACAAGGAAGAGGCCGACATAGGTATCTATTGAGTTTGGGTATTCTGAAATGAACACCTGCCTTGTTCAGTAATAACTGCTGAACCATTGCCATGGTGTTTTCGAGTTTCTCGAGAATATAACATTTCATTGAAAATCTATTTCCATACCCAATATTAGGAAAATGGAATAAAGATGATCTCTAAATCTCATTACACCTGAGCAATGTTCCAGCTTGTCTCCTCTTCGTCCTCCAGCGCTCCCAGAAATCTGCCAGTGAGAGTATGATAGAAGAGTTAACCAGTGGAGAGAGGATGCCTTCGGAAGGTTGTTAAACACAGCCTCGCTCCACTGGCCTGCTCCAGCAGCTTAGCACCCTAATCAGCCTGAGAGGCCCTTATGACAAGCTCTGGAGCTCCACTCGGAATACGCTGTTGCTGGAGGGATGTGGGGATACATATGAGATAACCTTGGGCGAGGCTAGGCGTTTTCCCCCGACTTCATGTCCAGAAAAAACACTGGGCTCTGGTTCCATATCAAGTGTCATTTATCTATCTCTAATAGTTGTCTATAGTTGTGATCAATGTTCCCTCTAAGCTGCTCACAGAAGAAATATCAACGCGCGCAGAGAAGCACGAGATTGAACTTCACTCAGTTTTCCCCATTAGTTAACATCCCTTTACTGTGGGATTTGGGATTGAATCAACACAATATTAGTCACTTTCAATGCAGCATACCGAAACAAAAGAAACTATGCAAGACATGGTATTCAAAACAAACTATGCAAGAGATGTTGTAGGCAGAATACATCGGAGTAGGATTCTATTGCATTGACAGGCATGACTCAGGGCCGGTACTCCACACAGACCTGTGGCCATAACCTATAAGAGCTGCAGTAGGCCTATAGGCAATAGACCATTTATATTTGGATCTGCCATTCACTTTGAACTGGACTGTTTTTATAGCATGAGCGGTCGTCAGTTGATGCACTTGCTTTGTTGTTGCTCAAAGTGAGCGCTACATGTAGCAACATGTGCATATTTGTACATTTGTTCATATCCTTTGCTAGTTAGTGAGTTATTAGCCCAGTGATAGATCATTTGTAGTCAGCAATGGGGGAGGGAATGCTTCCTACAGGAGCACAAAACATGTGCATTTCTAGACACCTTTTGAAATGCAAGTCAGGAAAATGGCTTTTTTTTTGTCTTAAAGGGGCCGTGTTGTATTTTGAGACGGTCTTGAATAAGCTAAGTAGCCAATAGGCAGACGGTAGCATAATTTGTCTGATTCTCTGTAATGGAATGGGAATAATAATAATGTATTTTATTTTGTGAAGTGGTTTCTTGTGTCAAATAAAACAACATTTTCAGTCACAGTGGATAAGCATGTTTTTTTCAAAAGTCTCATTGAATGTAGGCCTACATTGAACACCACACATTGGCTGCTGCTGTTGGCTGAACGATAGAACAGCTATTTCCATCTTTTAATGTTATGGGAAGCATTTTCTCTATTGTTTTTGATGGTAAGCAACTCTGGTAGACACTGAGATGCAGTGCCTTCGACCGCTGCACCACTCAGGAGCCCAGTGGGAGCCCATTCACGGAGTCAGTGAATGCAATATTTGTGTGAAGGCACTGCCAAACATGGTCAGTCTTTTTCTAATAACAGGAAGTTGTGAAACCTATTGAGAAGCCACCCAGCCAGGTGAGAGCAGGGTGAGGTGAGGCGCTCCAGGATGCCACAGGTAACCTGATCTGATGTTGACAGAATGTGACAGGTGCTCTAAGTCTGACTGGATCCAATTCACATATGCTGCAAGCAGGGCCAACCTTAGCCTTTTGGGGGCCCTATGCAAGATTTGGTTTTGGGGGACCCCCCACCTCGTGGGCAAGACATTTTAGTGGCTCCCCTCTTTATGCGGAGAGAAACATTTTTAGTTTTAAAGTACATTTCCTGCAATTCTACACATTTTGCCATGACGTGCCATGTTAATGTGATGTCTGAGTGACTAACAAAATCAGTGAGGGCCCCCTGGCAGTCAGGGCCCTTGAGCACGTGCCATTTGTGCCCGGTTGATAATTCTGCCATGATTTCTGCATGTTTCGATAGCTGGGTAGACTAACTTACCAATAAAAAAATATGTTTTTGCTGACAGCGCTAATTGAGTGACTGTCAATGACTGACATAAGAAGAGGAAAACTGCTGATGCACAACCACATTTCAAAATCCACCTTGTTTATTCTTATATTCTAACGCTCAACAGTAAGTTGAGACCCCCCCAATATATTTTAGATTCTTCAAAGTAGCCAACCTTTGCTTTGATGACAGATTTGCACATGCTTGGCTTTCTCTCAACCAGTTTCATGAGGTAGTCACCTGGAATGCATTTCAATTAACAGGTGTTAAAAGTTTATTTGTGGAATTTCTTTCCATCTTAATACGTTTGAGCCAATCAGTTGTGTTGTGACAAGGTAGAGGTGGTATACAGAAGATAGCCCTATTTGGTAAAAGACCAAGTCCATATTATGGCAAGAACATCTCAAAAAAGAAAAGAGAAATGACAGTCCATCATTACTTTAAGACATGAAGGTCAGTCAACGCGGAAAATGTCAAGAACTGACATTTTCTTCAAGTGCAGTCGCAAAAACCATCAAGCACTATGATGAAACTGGCTCGCATGAGGACCGCCACTGGAAAGGAAGACCCAGAGTTACCTCTGCTGCAGAGGATAAGTTCATTAGAGTTAACTGCACCCCCGATTGCAGCCCAAATCAATGCTTCTCAGAGTTCAAGTAACAGACACATCTGTCTCCTGTTCAGAGGAATCAGGCATTCATGGTCAAATTGCTGCAAAGAAACCACTACTAAAGGACACCAAGAAACACGAGCAATGGACATTTGACCGGTGGAAATCTGTCCTTTGGTCTGAAGAGTCAAAATGTGAGATATTTGGTTCCAACCGTTGTGTCTTTGTGAGATGCAGAGTAGGTGAACGTGTGATCTCTGTATGTGTGGTTCCACCGTGAAGCATGGAGGAGGAAGTGTAATGGTGTGGGGGTGCTTTTCTGGTGACACTGTCAGTGATTTATTTAGAATTCAAGTCACACTTAACCATCATGGCTACCACAGCATTCTGCAGTGATACGCCATCCCATCTGGTTTGCGCTTAGTGGGACTATCATTGTTTTTTCAATAGGACAATGACCAAAAACACACCTCCAGGCTGTTTAAGGGCTATTTGACCAAGGAGAGTGATAGAGTGTTGCATCAGATGACCTGGCCTCCACAATTACCCGACCTCAACCTAATTGAGATGGTTTGGGATGAGTTGGACCGCATAGTGAAGGAAAAGCAGCCAACAAGTGCTCAGCATATGTGAGAACTCCTTCAAGACTGTTGGAAAAGCATTCCTCGTGAAGCTGGTTGAGATAATGCCAAGCGTGTGTAAAGCTGTCATCAAGGCAAAGGGCGGCTACTATGAAGAATCTCAAATATTAAATATATTTATATTTGTTTAACACTTGGTTACTAAATGATTCCATATGTATTATTTCATAGTTTTGATGTCTTCAATATTCTACATTGTAAAAAATAATAGAAATAAAGATAAACCCTTGAATGAGTATGTGTGTCCAAACTTTTGACTGGTAATATCTATATATATGTGTGTATATGTTGGGGGGGTTGGGGCCCCCCTTGCGGCCGAGGGCCCTAGGCAACCACCTATGTCGCTTATGCCCAGGTCTGGCCCTGGCTGCAAGCTGTAGGTGATCTATTAGACAACTACAGTAATTCAGAGCTCTGAGACTCCCTTCTGTTCTCCCTTACCTGGTTGCCATGCTACCACATTGCAATCATGTTTATTTACCTTATGTTCACAGTGGATAGTTGTTTGAAACATGAATAAGGAGAATGACTGGACTCGACTGGACTGGAGGGGTATAACATAGGTTGAAACTATGGAAATAACTTGTTAGTCACCCATTTCTAATAACTATTATATTTACTTGATTCACATAAGATCATTTGTTATAGTTAAAGGGACAACATCCCAGCATGTTAAACATTTTTGTCTGTTCAAAAGGCCTACAAATCCGTTTTTAACATCCAATCATATTCAGATCTATCAAAAATGTGATGTCTTAAATAGTCGTTTGGATAAACCTTGACAAATGTCATGATCAAACTCTCTTCCCTCTCCTTCCATTATCCCCTAAACAGCACCATATGCCAAATACAGGGTTAACAGGCAGAGATGTGACATCTGCTATGTCCTGATTGGCTAATGGGGATATGATATGCTGCTCACCTGTTATCCACACACCAGTGCATGGTAAACACTCCCAGTCCGACCTGTAAGAGAGACCATCTGGCCCAGCGCATTAATACCACCTCTTTAACAATGGCTTCTGGGAAGGGAAAAGGGCAGATTGCACCACAACGCCCAATAAAAAAAAGTCTATGCATGACATTTAGCTCCTAATACAGGGCTTTAGCTCCACGCAGGTTGCACTGTACTCTGTACTCTACCAATAAAAGACAGGGCATTTCAGAGAGTGCAGGTTGCTTTGTGTAAAAAGTCTGTTTTAGTCAAGGATGTCATATTTTTCTTTGCGGGGATGGCGGAAGATTATACAATTAAAGGCAGTGATGATTCTCATGTTGCTTTCAAGTGAACTTCAGGTGATCTAATAGCCCATAGGTTTTGTTACAAATGGTGAATATCATTATATTCTTCAATTGGTGTTGACGCATTCTGAAATGAATTAGGCACAAAAAAGTCAAAAAATTACTTTTTGGGTGAAATGTCATGCATTTACCTAGGTGGACAGTGTGTGGTTTGTTGATAACTGAACAGTGAATATTGTGGTCCTATAGGTGGATTGTATGTCAAATAAATGCAATTTTACCATGAAGACTTGTCAAGATGTTGCTTTTGCAGAACAGTGCCCTCTTGTGTTAGATTTGTCTTCCGAAGAAGAAAATGTCCAATGTGTGTCGACGTTGGACAAAAGAATGATCACTGTTTGGTCAGTGTACGTGGTACAATCAAATTCTAAATAAAAGCTGAAAATGTGACACAATTCAGCCACATCTCATGGTCAATCGAATCCTATCCTTTGCACGTGTCCCCTTAGTTATACCCCCCCTGACTGATATGACAGCTTCCTTTCTTTAGATGGGTTAAAACTCTCACACACAGAGCAGTACATTGTGTAGAGAAACACACTGTAACACATTCACACTGTAACACATAAACACGAACCAAGATAACAGAGATGCCAGGGTGTGTCAGTGCAGGGGATTCTGAAATCATTGAGTTTGAAACAAACCTTTCTGAGGATTAGGCAAAGTATGTCAATATGAAGAACAACACAGCAATAAAAACTGTCAGTCTAAAAATCAGGTAAGAGAGCAAATTGCATTATAGCCTTGACATTTGTATTTGTGAGCTGCTAAGGTGGGAAGGAGAAATGTTTGAACTAACATCCTTGTGGGTTGCAATACTCTCCAATAAATTGATGTTCTCTGTTATTTTATTGTATTTGTGATGTCAGTAGTTGTCATTGTCATAAAATAGATTAGGACTTAAAGCCATGGGCTGGTTGCCCAGACACAGATTAAAAGTTCTGGACTAAAAAACAGAAGATCCAGTGGTTTTTAGGCCCTATGGGCCCTATGGGCCCTACGGGCCCTGGTAAAAAGTAGTGCAAGCAGCCAGGTTAGATGTGTGTTAGTCCTCAGGTCCTGCAAAGAGAAGACTCTACAGACTGGTTGCTGTCAGCTTTGGGCTGCAGTGTGTTCTGCACGTCACTCTGAACATCTCCTTGCCTCTGGCCCACTGTGAGTCCAATATGTAGGGTGTGATTTTTAATTATACGCTTTATACGATTTTTAATTATACGCTTTATCGCTAGATTGCAAAATGAAGACAAATATCTTCAGACTGATCAGCTACAGATCAGTCACAATAACCTGACTAAAGAGAGAGATCAGCTACAGATCAGTCACAATAACCTGACTAAAGAGAGAGATCAGCTACAGATCAGTCACAAGAACCTGACTAAAGAGAGATCAGCTACAGATCAGTCACAAGAACCTGACTAAAGAGAGAGATCAGCTACAGATCAGTCACAAGAACCTGACTAAAGAGAGAGATCAGCTACAGATCAGAATCTGACAAGAACCTACAGACTCACAAGAACCTGAGAGAGATCAGCTACAGATCAGTCACAAGAACCTGACTAAAGAGAAGATCAGCTACAGATCAGTCACAAGAATCTGACTAAAGAGAGAGATCAGCTACAGATCAGTCACAAGAACCTGACTAAAGAGAGAGATCAGCTACAGATCAGTCACAAGAACCTGACTAAAGAGAGAGAGGATTCAGTTTGAGCTGGGTGAGTAATAAAATGTGTGTGTATGTTTGTGTGTTTGAGTGTGTGTGTTGGATCAACTAATAGTGCATACAAACGCCAATGAATAGAAAGCAATTCACATTGTGTATTCTTATTGCTGTCTGAAAGAATGGAATAAGTTTGGAGAAGAATGGAATAAGAATGGAATAAGTTAACTCCAGCTGGTATTACATCTCCAACCAGGATAAAACCTAAAGAGAGGAGCAGACAGGACTATCTGAAGAGAGGAGCAGACAGGACTGTCTGAAGAGAGGAGCAGACAGGACTGTCTGAAGAGCGGAGCAGACAGGACTGTCTGAAGAGAGGAGCAGGCCTGGCGGTCATAAACAGCGAAGAGGAACAGATGAGAGAGAGCGGGAGAGAGAGAGAGAGAAAGAGAGAAATTACCCTTTGAAGTTTTAAGATTTTTCAAATCTTTCAAGATTCAAACCAATAATCCTCAGGCTACAGGTCTCATCACGAATGCATTGCATTCAGTGCAGTTGCATTATGACTTAACTGTTGCTCTCTTTCTTCCAAGGTGTTTATCAGTGGACTGAACAGCAAGCCCTGGCTTGGTCTGACTGATAGAGTTTCTGAGGGGACCTGGAAATGGGTGGACGGAACCCCACTGACCACAGCGTAAGAGATGGTGACCTGTTTTCGTCACCTCAACAAGTCTTAATACACAGGATTTGGAATATGTAGGTTCTGGAATTCTGGAGAACCTAATAACAGAGGTGGGAATGGAAACTGTGTCAGCCTTGGAAACTGTGTCTGCCTTTACTACCATACTACCAAATCTGAGCTGAATAACTGGAATGACCTGGCATGCTACGCTTTGATGAAATGGACCATTGAGATTGTAGTTGACTGTTCTACAGACAAACAAACACACAGACACACACAAACAAGCACAGACACACACAAACAAGCACAGACACACACATGCGCGCATGCACACGCCCATACGCAAGCTAGCAAGCTGGTATGTAGACACACACACATACTGTAAATACAAACATATTGGCAGGTAGATATACAAAAACACATGCAGGTAAACACACACACACACCTTTAGAGAGCTTTTAATTGCTTTTAGAACACCAAAATGTATTTCTTATTTATTGTTTTTAATTAACTAATTTCAGGTATTAGATTCTACTGTAGCTATTACTACATTTTTAAAAAAGTGTCTGTTGCATTTTAGCATGCAATATCACTGTAAAATCTAACAAGTCATATTTTTTATGTACAAATACATGTTTGTAAATGTAGTCCCTCTCTGGTAATACGTTACATTATAGTGCCCTTATTACTGTGCAACTAATGATGTAATTACAGTGTAACAAGTAATGTAATAACTCATTATTACACTGTATTTACAGCAGTAACCCTAACCCTAAACCTAACCCTTACCGCGTATCGCTGACTCAATTTACGAGCTGTGTGTACTCCACAACATCCTCTTCAGCTAATCCTGCTCCCTCTCAGACCACTCATGTTCCACACCAATCCTCATTAAATAGATGGGCATTCAGGCAGATGGAAGAGACTTGGCAAAGGCATCCAAATATTACAAGTATAGATGTGTCAATTCAATTCAAAGAGCAATATCCCTCAATGGACAGTAATGCTGGGCAAGCATATCTGTTTTTTGTAAAATAAAATATATATATTTGTGTACATGTCAAATCAAATCAAATCCAATGTATTTATATAGACCTTCTGATATCTCAAAGTGCTGTACAGAAACCCAGCCTAAAACCTCAAACAGCAAGCAATGCAGGTGTAGAAGCACGGTGGCTAGGAAATACTCCCTAGAAAAGCCCAAACCTAGGAAGAAGCCTAGAGAGGAACCAGGCTATGTGTGTGTTACTATAAGTTAAATAGAAGGTTGGGTTATACCCGTTGAGATCTGCTCCTCAGATGAGCATTGGTGCACAGTGAAGAGAGAGATGGTTGGGGTGGGGTCTGAAGGGCTAGCCACACTGAGCTCTCTACAGCTGTTGTCACTAATGAGAATAATTACCACAGTAATGACATTACCGTATCTGAGGGAATGGATGGGAAAACAAGTGGTAGTGTGTGTGTGTGTGTGTGTGTGTGTGTGTGTGTGTGTGTGTGTGTGTGTGTGTGTGTGTGTGTGTGTGTGTGTGTGTGTGTGTGTGTGTGTGTGTGTGTGTGTGTGTGTGTGTGTGTGTGTGTGTGTGTGTGTGTGTGTGTGTGTGTGTGTGTGTGTGTGGGTGTGTCACTCGTTCTTTCCTGCTTTGAATTACAGTAAATTGACATAACTCCCTCTCTCTCTCTCTCTCTCTCTCTCTCTCTCTCTCTCTCTCTCTCTCTCTCTCTCTCTCTCTCTCTCTCTCTCTCTCTCTCTCTCTCTTTCTCGCTCCATTTGTATATATCAATCATTCTCTCTCTCTCTTTCGCTCTCTCCCTCTTTTGCGCTCTCTCTCTCTCTTTCTTTCTTGCTCTCATTCTGTCACTCGCTCCCTTAATCTCAATCTGTCTTTATTGGACTGCAATAATTGTATTTGTGCCTCATATCCGCTATATCAGATTCTAGTTTGTACAAGGTAATTAGCAGAGGAAGGGGAGCCTCCACACCATGAGGAGATGTCTCATTATGACATCATCTCTTTGCACGCAATCGGAAAGATTTTCTTTTCTATCTGGCTGGTCCCTTCAGAGATGAGTGTCATTGAAAGGTGGGAGAATGGAGTTAATGAGAAGAGAATGGGAGAGTGGTAATACATGTGTGAGAAAAAGAGGGGACGAGAGAGAAAGGAGAGGTGGCGGGAAAGAGAGAAGGTTGGATGGACTGAGTCTCCCCCCAAGTTTCTGATCTCTTATCAGCGTTGACTAACATAGAACCTTTCACAGCAGTCTAAGTGCTAATGCAGGCTGCTATTCTGATGAGGCCTCTGTATCCAGCAGGGACCAGTGGATGAACTGAAGAGAGGAGAGGATTAACAAGCCAGGCAGGGAGGGGCACACACACACATTCCCTCTGGTGGGTCACATATTTCAGTCCTTCAGTCAGTCTCTCTTTCTCTTTGTCTCTCTCTCTCTCTCTCTCTCTCTCTCTCTCTCTCTCTCTCTCTCTCTCTCTCTCTCTCTCTCTCTCTCTCTCTCTCTCTCTCTCTCTCTCTCTCTCTCTCTCTCTCTCTCTCTCTCTCTCTCTCCCTCTCCATGTGTTTTTGCCTCTTCCTGTCTCTCTGCTTATATTTCTCCCAACTTTATGTCAGCTTGATCTTATTTACAGCAGCTAACAACTGCTTGCCATATTTCTCGAGTGTGTGGAGAGAAAGAGAAGGATGACCAGACTGTCGGCTGGAAAATATAGACTGCGTCCTTGTTTCAACAGAACCACTATGTCAATAGTATCTCAATGTAAACATATACAAGACCTAAACAAATATCAGATCTGCAAACACTAAGGACTTGGAACTATAGGAAGGGACCAGTGATTTACAAACTCCCAGTAAGTATTTGCAGTTTTTCTGAATTGCTAAAACACTAAAACCCATTGGCTGAACAAAGTTCTCAGTTGCCTGGACTCATTTAGCTAATTATGCCGTCTGTTCTCAATACCTTAAACCATTTCACATGGTAAAACACAATTTGCAGATCTCACTTAGACTTTTCAGCAAAACTCTAAACACATTCTCAAAACACATTCTGCACTCTAATGCACATGTCATCCATACTGGTAAACACAAGTGGCAACAATCAAATACAAATAGAGAACACATGTCATTGCTTGAACACAACCACTCAAAATTGATTTAACCTGTTTCAAATGATGTGACACAACCAATATAAGCCAGTTCAGAGAGCAAACAGGTTGTTGAAGGTGGGAAGGAGAACGTCTGAGAATGGATAGAAGAAACAATGTGAGAGGACGAGGATAAGTGTGTATGCGAGGTGGGCGACGAGGAGGAAGAGGATGAGGAGGGCAAGAAAGAGGAAGAGGAGGACGAAGAGGAAGAGGAAGACAAAGAGTGGAAATATCTGATGAAATTCAAGCAGCAGTTACAGACCATGTTCTTGTCCATGGACTGAAAATGAGGGAAGCAGGACTTAGAGTGCAACCCAATTTGAGCCGATCTTCTGTGTCCACCATAGTAAGGACATTCAGAGAAGACAACAGGTACAGTATACTACTGTATTTTTGTAATTGCAAATTTACTCTACTACACTATATGCAGCTGTTTCAATAGACATTTGTAAAGTTAATCGCTGTATGTATTGTACTGCATGAATATGTTTTGTAACTGCACAACTACTTTTTGTAGAATTGCAAGGCTGCCACATGCAGGTGGCATGTGGCAGGTGGCATGTAGTTGGTATGGTCCTTCAAGATAATGCAATACGACTCAGAGAAATCCAGGAACGAGTGATACAAGACAACACATACTTCCAGGGAATCGACAGTGTGAGCATTTCCACAATTGACCGTGTCCTCCATCGTAACAGGATGCGAATGAAACACGTATACAGAGTACCTTTTGAGCGCATCTCACCAAGGGTGAAAGAACTGCAAGCTCAGTATGTGCAAGTAAGTGTACATTCAGAAACATTTACTGTAATCCAGATTGTCTACAGTACTAACACATACTATGTGAATGACATTACTCTTCAGTACATACAATGTATGTGATTCAGAAGCCTAATTGTACTCCACAGTATAGCACTGTCTCTGTATGACTGACAAAATCCTACATACAGTATATTGTATTTCTACACAGACAATATTTGACTTGGAATCCTTGGACAGACCCCATGAGTTCATCTTTGTCGATGAAGCAGGCTTCAATCTAACAAAGAGGAGAAGGAGAGGCCGAAACATGATTGGACAGCGGGCCATTGTTGAAGTCCCTGGTCAACGAGGTGGCAATGTCACAATCTGTACTGCTATCAGCAACCATGGTGTTCTACATCACCATGTTACACTCGGGCCATATAACACCCAGCACCTTCTAAGATTTATTGCCAATCTAAGAGATATTTTATTTGTGCACCAGGTTCAAGAGCAGCAGGGACAAGAGCTAAATGAGAATCCCATTCCCTGATAGTGTGGGCCAATGTCAGTTTCCACCGAGCTGCTCAGGTAAGGGAATGGTTTAACATCAATGGGCAGTTTATGAACTTGTACCTCCCTCCATACTCGCCTTTCCTGAATCCGATTGAGGAGTGAGGAATAGGTGAGGAATCATGTCAGGGCTGGATACGGCACACAAGAGGCTTCTTCCCCCGTTGCCTCAGGAGGGACAATATTGCTTGTGATGTCGACGAAGTGCTCTGGCCTGACCCAGCCCAAAGACAAGAAGAAGCACATTGATCACATGTTTACTCCTTTGATTTTTGTCCCTTTTAGTATTGTATACTGTAGTACATACAGTGCATTGTAGGCTGTATACTGTACAGTACCGACTGTATTACAGTTTTTCTCAATTGCTAAAACACTAAAACCCATTGGCTGAACAAAGTTCTCAGTTGCCTGGACTCATTTAGCTAATTATGACGTCGGTTGTCAACACCTTAAACCATTTCACATGGTAAAACACAATTTGCAGATCTCACTTAGACTTTTCAGCAAAACTCTAAACACATTCTCATTCTCAAAACACATTCTGCACTCTAATGTCCATGTCATCCATACTGGTAAACACAAGTGGCAACAATCAAATACAAATAGAGAACATATGTCATTGATTGAACACAACCACTCAAAATTGATTTAACCTATTTCAAATGATGCAACACAACCAATATAAGCCAGTTCAGAGAGCAAACAGGTTGTTGAAGGTGGGAAGGAGAAAGTCTGAGAATGGATACTGTAGTACAGTGCATTGTAGACTGTATATTGTACAATGGACAAATTGTATGGCCCTGAACATTGTGCTTTCCATTTACAGTTTTTCTCAGTCGCTTTGGTGCATTTCTTAGATCAAAAGTGCAATTCTTGATACTACTTGTACAAATTCCAAATCATCTAGTCACTTGTGCACATCATTAAAGCAATTCATGCAAACATGGAAAATTGTTGAACTATTTGTCATAAACTGTCAAGCATAGTTTTACACATTTCTATTACACCTTTTGTACAAAAACGTGAATTGATGAATCGTGCAGGTGAAATTGACCCTCACTCATGAAGGAATGTAAAAGTGTTAGTTCAAACAACAATCAACCAGTTGTCTAAATTGCTCAAAGTTGCATCTCATGAAGAATTAATTGGCAAGCATATATAGACAGACCACAACACAGAGTTGCAATTTTCCAATAATGGATGGACCAGGAAACTAACAGGGTCAACAGCCAAGAGGAGGAAGAAGAGGAGCAAGGGATGCGTGCTGGAAGGCAAAACAGAGGAAGAGGCAGAAGAGGACATAGGCACATATCTGATGACATAAGGGCCACTATTGTAGACCATCTTGTCAATCATGGCCTTACAATGGCTGAGGCGGGTCGAAGGGTGCAGCCGTATATTGGGAGATCAACCGTGTCCTCAATAGTTCAAACGTTTCGAAGCGAGAACAGGTATGTCCACCAATGTACAGTGCACTGTTACTGTATATAAGCAGTATACTGTATACTTACTACAATGCTTCATATTACAGTAGCCCACTTGTATTTCACAGCATACAGAAATATACTCTATACAGATACATACTGCACCTTACATGCACCCACCTGTATGTTTTACAGTAAAATGTGTGTTCGCATAGTTTTTGTCTATGTGAAAGTGTGCGATGCATCACTGCATTTCCCCACATAGGACTGCAAGATTACCTCAAACCGGTGGCAGAGGACGCCTTTTCACACCTCAACAGGAGGAGGCTATTTGCACCATGTTCCTAGCAAACAATGCCATGAGACTCAGGGAAATACAAAGGACCATTATAGAAGACAACGATGTCTTTGAAAACATCCATACGATTAGCATCTCAACCATCGACAGGGTGCTGCATAGAAACCGGATGAGTATGAAACAGCTGTACCGTGTACCATTCCAAAGGAATGAGGACAGAGTTAAGGAGCTACGGTACCAGTATGTACAGGTAAAACATATCTATGTAACTACTTTACAGCAACATTTTATAGTGATACATAGTACAGTAAGCATAAACTGCACACATTTCCATTGCTGTGGAAGGAACATGCAATATATGTACATTTTATGTCACTCTTCCTTACCAAAACAAATTAAACTGTGTGTTCTGGGATGTTGTGTATAATGGAGTTGGAGTCAAGTGAACCCTCTCACAACTTTGTATACATGGATGAGGCTGGCTTCAACCTGACCAAATGGAGAAGGCGGGGTCGGAATATCATCGGTCACAGAGCTACTGTGGATTTGCCAGGCCAACGGGGAGGAAATATCAGCATGTGTGCTGCTATTTCGGAGCAGGGTGTCCTAACCCATATCCCCCTTATAGGGCCATACAACACCCAGCATATACTCAACTTTTTAGAGACTCTCTACAGGGCTCTCATCCCTGATGGTGAGAGGAGTCTGTTTAGAGAGGATTTACCAAAGTACGTGGTCATTTGTGATAATATGAGTTTCCATCGATCAAACATCATAAGGCAATGGTTTGTGACCCACCCGAGGATACTCATAGAATTCCTCACACCTTATTCACCATTCCTTAACCCAATTGAGGAGTTATTTTCAGCATGGAGGTGGAAGGTGTACGATCGTCAGCCACACACACAGATGACCCTGCTGGCTGCAATGGATGCAGCATGAGAGGACATCACAGTAGACGCCTGCTGAGGATGGATAAGGCATTCCAAAAGATTCTTTCCACGTTGCATTGGAAGGGAAAATATCTGGTGTGATGTGGATGAGAATATGTGGGCCGACAGACAGGAACGTCTGGATGTGTAGACACAACACAACAGTGCTACGGGCAAAGTTGTGCCTTAGGGGTGGTTTCCTGTGTTTCTTTCTAATTTCGTTTTTTTTCCTTTGTGCCCCTTGGGTTGTCCAGTCTCTTTCAATCAATAACCCACATACAGTAATATGTAAATAGTACTGTTGAAATTGATATATGCCATAGAAGTGCAGCCTTGTGCATTTTCAATACAGTAACTGTCATCCAAACTGTAGCCTAAGTTTACATCAGGTAATACTGTCAAAGTACACAGTTACATTGACAACTTGCCTAAACATTTTGACGATCTTGTTCGTGAACAATGACTCAATGACTTATCATTCTGATGACACTGACATGATCATTGGCATGAATATTTACTTTTGAGAGATGTACTAAGGATTTTTAGTGACTGACTAGTTTTAGAAACATATCTATTGTATATTGCAGTTTGTACAAATTGTTCTGAGAAATGCACTTATTATTTTGCACATGTTAGGGATGATGTGAAAAATGCACCAAAGCGACTGAGAAAAACTGTAACAGTACTGACTGCTCAAAAGATGTTGACTGGTTGCAGGTTCATATCAACAAAGAACAAGAATTACAGTATCACAGAGACGAAGGACAAGTTTGTGAGATGTAGGGTACAGTACTGTAAAAATAGGGGTACAAGGAGGAGGAAGAACAAAAAACAAAATTGCAAAGAGCAAAGCAGAGTAGTAATTTCTGATCAATTTTGAGCTACTATGATAGAACGTTTTCGTTCATCAAAAGACAATGACGGAAAAATATGAATATTTTTTTAGATTAAAAATGTACTTCTCCCTGAGAATTGTATGTTTTGAACAATGTGTTTTCTATTTTTCGGGGTATTGTTTACTGAGTGCTTGAGAGTGTATATCATTTTGATCACTTTGTTTATGATTTGAGAGCAGTGTTTGATTTTGAACACAGGTCAAATTGTTTCGAGGCGAATGTTTCATTTTGCGAGAGGAGTCAGAGGTTATGTAAATAGGGTTTGAAGAGGAGGTTTTGTGTTTACTGTTTTCAGGAAATGGAGCAAGGTTTCAGAAATGGTGTTTTAGCAATTGAGAACAAGTGTAATGCATGGGCATAGCACCCTCTGCTGCTGTGATTCAGAACAACATGCAGAATGCAAATGGAAAACAAGTTGCAAATAATGACATACAAACATACAAAAGGTTAACAACAGTGTTTTATTGCCTTCGTGCTATGATAATGCGTGCCATAGTATGATACACTAATAGAAGAACTAGTCTATTGATATGTGGTATTCTACGTATGAGGACATTTAGTTAACAAACGTCATGCTCAGACTACATGCTCTTGCTCCTCCTCTCCTTTAGTCAGTTGGTTCATTTTCTGTAAGTTAAACACTGTTGTTGTTATATAGACCCACAGTTCATCCCAGGTAGTCTCCAGATTCTGTCTGCCCATCATCGCTGCCTTCCTCAGTGTCGTCATAGTAATACTCCTCTTCATCCTCCTCTTCATTCAGACGGCCTTTCAGAACCCTCAGCTCTGATGTAGAGACAGATCGGGGGGGGTGAAGAAGCCAATGGTGAAAACACCCGTTACAAATCATATGCAGTGTTGGACTGGGATCTTACAGATGGAATGCTATATGGATAGTATTAGCTGCCCTGTCTCACCCTGTCTGAGCACCGTGAGACGGGCGGATGCAGACGTCTCCCCCAGTGCATTGTGGGAGATGCAGGAGTAGATCCCTGCGTCTGAGAGGTGAAGATTCTGTATCTGCAGCCAGGTAGAGACTGTGTACCTCTGGGGGCCACCTCGAGCCTGGGAGGAGGAGAGGGAGGGCGGAGTCTGGGTATACAGGACCAGACACAGGCCACATAAATACACCAGATGTCACGTGCAAGTCCAACTTCAACAACGGAATGTAAACTTCAGTAAACTTTGACATAAATAAATAGTAAAGTGGTACACTGGTGACATCATTAGACCTGGACAGAGATGTGTGGATCGTCCCCTGGCAGGAAGTTGTCACTGCCCTTCTTCCTCCAGCTGAGGTTGGGCAGAGGGAAGGCAGAGACCTCACAGCCAAACACAATGTCGTTTCCAGTGTAGTTGGACAGGTCTCTGGGGGCTCTGGAGATACGAGGAGCTGAGCCAGAGAGGAACGCCATATAGAGACCGGGGTTTACATTGTGGCTCTTTTCACAGAACATATCCACATTACTTTTTAAAATGTAAATAATCTAGCGAATCTTTAAAGCTGTAGCTCTTTTAAGACATTAAAACCATGTCACAGCAGCAGTCTCTCTACTCTATTATTAGACCAATAGATTTAACCTAACTGATGCTATAATAAGAATTGACTATAGTCACCAGAGTAGCATGGTCCCTGTCCAGTGAGCCTCAGAGGGGTTCCTTTCCGGCTGGCTGCCTCTCTCAGCTGACACAGGTTGGGATAGGTGCGTCCATCAGAGCCACACACAGAGCCCTGTGCCTCACACACACACTTAGGTTCTGGTTCACCCCTCCTGCGGCCCCTCCGTCCTCTCCTGGTTCTCCTCTGGCAGACCAACCCCTCTCCACAGCGCCCATAGAACAACTGCGCCCCATCCGGGTCACATTGCTGCCCCTCCACGTTGCCACACTGCTCACAGCAGTCGCAGCTGTCCTGCACTTGCCCTGCTGGACAGTTAGAGGGCGCCAGAGGGCAGCGCTCCCTCTCACACTCCCCACAGCCCTCGCCCTCCTCCCATAGACGCAGCCAGCCGCGGTGCTGGGGGGGCACCCCAAGGATCAGATGGACAGATACACTCACACCGACACACATACACAACCACACCCCAGCCCAGGCCATGGTATGTGCTTCCCACAACAAACACACAAAGCGCAAATGCTCTCTAAGTCAGTCACTGTCAGAGCAATTTCTCCTTGGAAACTTACAGAAAGAGGAGACACTGCAGAACCCCAAACCAGCACCAAACTGCAAATGGCTCGTTTCTGTAGAACCCAAACCTGGCTCTGTCCAAAGCTGGAGAATGTTGATCTGGTTGTTATTGTGTAAAAGCCTGTGGCTGTGTTGTTCTTCTCTGAGCTGAAGTAATATAATAAATGTTCCCTTCTGTCTTCAGTGCCACGTTGGGTTGGTCCTCCTCTGGATTATTGGATTTCTGTGTTTGTTCCAAATGCCTTCTTCTTTTGTTCACCTTTCTCAAATAGTGTCTCCCGTTTGTGTTTCTCCAGTTTTAGAGAAAGCAATTAAATTCTGCACGTAAAGGAGGTGTGAGGAAATTGTACCCACCGAATACTTCTCTCTTCTCTTCTCCCGTCTCCTCTCCTCCGTCACAATGACTGCCTTTCTTCATGTGCCAGTGTTCCTCGGCAGGCCTGGAATGGTGCAAGAGTTTCAAAAATGCCACACCATATAAAAGAATGCCCCTCAATGTCTATTTCACATAGGCCTCCTCTCCTACAAATCTGTCATCTGCACAGACCATAAGTAATCTCCCATACACACTGAAACATGTATCTACGTTAAGATGGCACGTAAATGTCAATTTATGATGACATCCTTTCGATTTTATCATCCCTCTCTCTCTCACTTTCTATCAGAGCCACTCTGGCTAGTGGAGCCATGTGACATTCCTGGGTCTGGCAATGCTTTGTGTCTGCCAGTGAATCTGTCTGCATTTTGGGAATACACATGCAAGAATGTTATTTAATATCTCTCAGTTGTTTTGTGCATTTTTGAAACACATGTTTTTTTGTTATTATTTGGTAAACAAATTGTTTAAAGCTGAGATACAAAGAAACATATTGTTCTTCCTTGAGAGTTTGGGGGTATCATTTGCAACGATATAAAATCATCTTGGATAAGAGGATGGCTTGAATCATGTCCAAATTAGAATGGAAGTTTGCATTTTTCATGTTTTTAAATATCTGTTCATAATGATGATTCATTACTTCCTCCTGCCCAAAAAATATGTTAACTATGCTTGTACATTTTTTGTGTCAGGGTAATTTTTTTCGAACTCTAGTTTCTGTTCCTCCAATGTGGCCATAGCCGGCCAATCCAATGCACAAGCTCATTGCCACCACAATTACGGTACTGTCTCTAAATAGTCAAAGACATGGTTTCATCCGGTGAATTCTGACGTCAGAGCATGTGAGGCTTCGTTGTTTGACGCCGTCCACGTATCAGTGCCAAGAAGTTAGCGCATGTGGTCCGTAAATGTTCCAACTGAACTGGGTGACGCTACAAAAATAAAAGTCCTCTCTGATAAATAGAAATAGAAAGTAAAATATGATCATTTCTGATAATACAATTATAACATCTTTAAGTCTCTAAGAAAATCGAGCTCTTCCTGCATTAATTATATCTGCTTAAAAAGTCAGGAAAAAGGCTTTAAATGGGCTTTTAATTTGAAAGAACCGCGCATACGCTACCGGATGTAGTATTTGATTGTTCTGACTTACGCATGGTCCACGTATCTGAACAGGAAACAAGAAATATGTCCAAACAACTGCACTTGACAAGGGAGACTTATTTCAGGTGATATCTTTATTTTTTTGTTGGCAGTCGTTGACACACACTCTATCTGTACTATATTCTTCGGACGTCATCTTTCCCGCGAAGACAATTCCTGGAGAAGAGGTTCAAGTAAGTATTTTAATTCATGTATGATCTCCTGGGTGAATGACAGCGGTAACTCATCCAGTGGTGACAGCGTAGCTGCAATAAATAACTCAATCAGAAGAGTTTCATGTGAATGTCTTGCTAACTTTACCACATCAATAATGTTCTTGTTAACTGCCGATTTTAGATGGACAATAGACTTCAGACTCTAGTGGCTGATGATTTACAGGCAGGATTGTCACGCATAATTATAGCAGTTCAGTTGATTTTTAGAAATGAATTATGTTGCTGATGTGTCTTGGAAAAAAAGGTTCTGCCTGGGCTCAGTCATATTCAGGTTAATTGCAACTGCAGTATAATGTGATCTGGCAGAGACTCTTTCTTCACTGCACCCTACAGTGCCTTCAGAAAGTATTAAAATATATTGAAAATGAAATAGAGAACTCATTTACATAAGTATTCAAACCCCTGAGTCAATACTTTGTAGAAGCACCTTTTGGGGGTGATTACAGCTGTGAGTCTTTTTGGGTACGTTTCTAAGAGCTTTGCACACCTGGATTGTACAATATTTGCCCATTAATCTTTTTAAAAATGATTCAAGCCGATTTAAGTCAAAACTGTAACTAGGCCACTCAGGAACATTCAATGTCATCTTGTTAAGCAACCCCAGGGTAGATTTAGCCTTGTGTTTTAGGTTATTGTTCTGCTGAAACGTGACTTTGTCTCCCAGTGTCTGTTGGAAAGCAGACTGAACCATGAAAAGTATACCCATAACATGATTCAGCCACCACCATGCTTGAAAATATGAAGAGTGGTACTCAATGATGTGATGGTAGCTTTGCCCCAAACATAATGCTTAGCATTCATGACAAAAAGTGTATTTCTTTGCCACATTTTTTTGCAGTATTACTTAAGTGCCTTGTTGCAAACAGGATGCATGTTTTGGAATATTTTTATTCTGTGCAGGCTTTTCACTCTGTCATTTACGTTCGTATTGTGGAGTAACTATAATGGTGTTGTCCATCCTCAGTTTTCTCCTATCCCAACAATTCATCTCTGTAACTGTTTTTTAAAAATCAACATTGGCCTCATGGTGAAATCCCCCTGAGCAGTTTCCTTCCTCTCCTGCAATTTAGTTAGAAAAGACGCATGTATCTTTGCATTGACTGGGTATATTGACACACCATCCAAAGCATAATTAATATCTGGAAAGAGTCAAGGGGTTTGAATACTTTCTGAAGGCACCGTATGTTACCTTTTCATCATCTGTTTCCTGGTTGTACAGGTGCACTAAGTGTTGACGTGGGTGGGGTGGGGCACTGAAATTGAATAGTTGAACTACATACATCTTGTCATTTATTTTCTAGCTTTACAAGCACTCCAGGTTTTATGGGTTGTTATCTCTAAGACAAAAGGTAACCTGGGCTGTCCTGAAATATTGTGACAGTGTCATCAAAGCCAAGCATTGATCTAAGGTAGATCTGAGGCCGAGCACATCTCTAGAATGTTGCTATGTGCACTAACGATTGTTGTGTGTCGTGTGTTGCTGGTGTGTGATGTGTTTTGTCTTTGAAAGGCAGGGGGTCACGATGGCACAGAAGGTCCTGGTGACTGGGGGAGGAGGCTATATCGGCAGCCACTGTGTGGTGGAACTGATTGAGGCGGGATTCTGCCCTGTGGTCATAGATAACTTCAGCAATGCCGTCCAAGGTAAATGTCCTTAGTTTGCCTAGTGCGGCTTTGCGGGTAGGCTAATACGGCCTATGACACTCTATCTGTTTGACAGTTACTGTTTGTTTTGTGTGTGATGCTGATAACACTTACAGTGTAGGTGTGTTTTGTGTATATGTGTTGATCATTGTTCCACATCCTTTTGTTTTTTGGAGGAGAAAGGGATGTCCCTGAGAGCCTGCAGAGGATAGAGAAAATCCTGGACACCAGCATTGAGTTCTATGAGCTGGACCTGCTGGACCGCCCAGGCCTGGAGGAGCTCTTCAAACAGGTTTAAAACTGCACATGTCTCCCTGCTGAACAGTGTTCACAGGCTTCAACAAGGCCCCAGAGGATTTCCTCTTCAGGTCATGGAGTCAGGGACAACTCCTGGCCCTATTAGCATTTTTGCTCAAGACCCTTTGTCTTTGTTTCGGTTTCTACCTGTTCGTCTCTGTCTTCATGTCCTAACAGCATTCATTCAGTGCTGTAATGCACTTTGCTGGTCTAAAAGCGGTGGGTGAGTCCGTTGAGCAGCCATTGAGGTACTATCAGGTCAACCTCACTGCAACCATGAACTTGCTTGAGGTAAGCGAGAACACCTCAATCTTAACTTGCCTTGCATTTTTTTGAAGCAACCTATTATGTAATGGCATTCACTGCTGCTTGCCTAGAACTGCTACCAAAGTGCACAAGTGCTTGTGGGTTGATTGTATAACTTTGTAGCACTGTACTTGTCTTTTACTTTTGACCCACTACTAGTGTTTGTCGCTTGCAATAATCTCAACCCGCTTCCTGATGTTAGTCTGCATGCTTAAGCGTGTGTGTGCCTTAGATTGCTGTCTCAAGGGCTGCTGTCTGTCTGTCCGTGTGTGTGTGTGTGCATTTGCATGCCTCCCTCCCAGGTGATGCAGACTCATGGCGTGCGCAATCTGGTCTTCAGCAGCTCAGCCACGGTGTATGGAGACCCCCAGCGGCTTCCCATAGACGAACAGCACCCTGTTGGTGGGTGCACCAACCCCTACGGCAAGACCAAGTTCTTCATAGAGGAGATGATTATTGACCAGTGTAAGGCAGAGAAGGTACTGTACCTACCCCAGGTTCTCTATTCAACATCACACACACCCTGGCCATCTGTTACATATGTCCCATGCATGATAGATGTCCTGAATAACAGTGTGTACAACAATACTACTGTATGTATTCACAGGACTGGAACGCGGTGCTGCTGCGCTATTTTAACCCGATCGGGGCTCACTCCTCTGGGCTCATCGGAGAAGACCCTCAGGGCATCCCCAACAACCTGCTGCCCTATGTCGCCCAGGTAACCACAAGCAATGTTTATCCACCTTGAATGACGCAATATATACCACTTTGAGTTGTTCCTTTACTAATTTCTGTTCTTGTCACTGGGATGTAGTATTGTAATTGACTTCACTTTATGTGCTGTGGTTCTCTCGTCGCTAACCCAGGTGGCCATTGGGAGAAGAAAACACCTCAATGTGTTTGGGAATGACTACGATACTATTGATGGAACAGGTAATGATGACTGACTTTCTGCTTAAACAAAAGTGGGTTGGTTGACATTGATTGAAAACAACATTGAATAGAATTAAATCAAAATCATAACAGTCTGGTAAATGTCAAGTCATATATTTTTTTTGTGAAATGCATCCAATTCGGAAAATAATCCTTCTCCTCTTTCTCTCTTTAGGAGTGCGAGATTACATCCACGTTGTGGATTTGGCCAAAGGACACATAGCTGCCCTCAAGAAACTGAAGGACAATTGTGGATGCAAGGTACAGTATACCGACTGCTTGAATTACCTGAACACACTATTACCTGAGTGATTTTTTTCCTGTCTTTCCTCATTCAGTCACAATCTCTCAGGTCTTGGCCATGTTCATATAGAAATGTGACATTTCCCCCCTCTCTCTCCCTCCCTGTATCTCACTCTCTAGGTGTATAATTTAGGAACAGGAACTGGTTACTCTGTGCTCCAGATGGTGAAGGCTATGGAGAAGGCCTCAGGGAAGGAAGTGAGTGACTTGAGACTCTTTTAAAAACTTCAGAGCCTTCATCCAACAGTATTCCTAGATTTATTTCCTCTTGATTGTAGGGAATGGTATCATTTTTAGAACTACATGTGTAGAAAGCGGCTACTTCAAGCAATGCCTGTCTGACGGCTCATTTCAGATCAAACCATTTCACGTGGGGGTGGTTGTACTGTAATGATTGTCTTTGCCACAGATCATGTACCTGATCGCCCCTCGGCGAGGAGGAGATGTAGCATCCTGCTATGCTGACCCCCTTCTGGCTGAGAAAGAGCTGGGCTGGAAAGCTGACTTCGACCTGGAGAGAATGTGTAAGTACACCTTTAGTGAACTACTACTACCCTTTTACTTTCATTGTTACTCTGAGTCTGCACATCATTTGTCGACACGACACGACAGCTCCAGGCCTCAGTTCAATGCACAATCTTGATTACAAAGAGCAAATGTTTATTCTCGTAATGTCATACCTCTGGTTGTCTCCAAAGGTGAGGACCTGTGGCGCTGGCAGTCCAAAAACCCAACCGGATTCACTAATAACAGCCCGTCTTCAATATGATGTCACTCAATGCTCATCTTCTTCACGTACTCCTATGTTACTGGGCCAAAGCAAATCATAAAGTTCTTCATTTTTCTTTCGCGTTCACACATGAAGAGACCTCAAGGCAAAATGAATGATTTATATTTCATAATGACTTAATATTATGTTGTTGATTCCATACAGGTACTTCTCCAATGCTTAGGTGAAAAATACCATGTCTTATCTCTGTCTTGTCATTTGTATGTATTGTCATAGACATTTTCTCCAATGATATAATAGCTGAGTCAATAGCCATAAAAATGGGGAAATAAATACATTTTCTAAACAAAGAAAATATATTGTGTCATTGTGAAATCATTTTTTCATTTTTTAACCACAATATGTAGATTAAACTGAAATTGCAGCCAACTTTCTTAGGCGTGTTTAAAAAATAACGATATTTTGGATATTATTTCCTTTTCAAACAACCGAAAGTGAGCAGCTTATTTTCCACCATAATTTGCAAATAAATTCATTGTATGATTTTTAATGTGATTTTCTGGATTTTTTTTCTCATTTTGACTGTCATATTTGAAGTGTAACTATGATGAAAATTACAGGCCTCTCTGACCTTTTTAAGTGGGAGAACTTGCACAATTGGTGGCTAACTAAATACTTTTTTGCCCCACTGTAATTGATCAATTAAATTGTAAATGTGGATGGGTACGCTACTTCATTCAATGAGTACAGCATTGTACAAGGTAGATACAGGAGTAGCCTATAGTCTACATAATAAAGTCATTGAATGTACTATAGTATCATTTATTTATTTGAAGAATGAAATTGTATATGTGGAATGGGTAGGGAAGCTACTTCATTCAACTGAATATCTTGCTACCTCTGGGACCATGTTAATGAAGTCTATTCAGCTGTTGAACTATGACAATGTCAAACTAATTTCTAAATCAGTCTTTCTTTTATTCAAGATGATGTCATGAGCCAGATCAACCTATCAGCTTCACTGAAACTGTTCAACCCACTACACCCACCACTCTCCCTCTCCTGTTCAACCCACTACACCCACCACTCTCCCTCTCCTGTTCAACTCATTTGCAGCCGCACAGAAAAGGGCTGTACGTACCTCTGTGCCTATCTCAGTGCAACACGATTCAACCAAGGCCTCAGTTGGACGCCTAAAATGTGAGAAATGTAAACAAGATGCCACAGACGTGTGTGTGTGTGTGTGTGTGTGTGTGTGTGTGTGTGTGTGTGTGTGTGTGTGTGTGGTTATGGATGGAGTTCCAAGAAAATACATGAGTGTGATGTGCCCCTCTGTGTCAATGTTGAAATGCCATACACGGAAGATGGCAAAGTGATGTGAGTGAGAGCATATGAAAATAAAGGCGCCCTGGGATCTGAAATGAATGTGGGGTGCCCTCTTGTGTCCCCTTTTTGTCCATTTGAGGATGCTACAGTCAACCCTGGTGGACGTTCTTCGAACTGCTATTTAAGTCTGAGCAGAGGTTAACGTGCTATGTTGCATGTTATCTGGATTACCAGGCAGATGTTTGTTGAGGACAGATGGAACTTGTTGTGTACACTCTTGAAAAATAGGTTCCAACAGGGTTCTTTGGCTCTCATCAAAGGAGAACCCTTTTTGGTTCCAGGTAGAAGTATTTTTGATTCCAGTAAGAACCCATTTGGGTTCCACGTAGAACCCTCTGTGGAATGGAACCAAAAAGGTTTCTTCAAAGGGTTCTCCTATAGGGACAGTGGAAGAATCATTTTAAGTTCTAGATAACACCCTTTTTTCTTAAGAGTGTAGGCCTATATTGTATTGGTGGTTCCATGGTTTTCTGGTGGTGAGTTAAGATAATCAAAAATACGATGAAACATCCCCACTTTTAGCATACATTTGCAAGCAGGCAAAGTAGCTTACTTCTACAAAAAACACACTCACACGCCAACAAAAGACCATGAAGAAACTGACACAACAATGAAGAAATTGACAGAATTCGTCAATGTTATGAAATAAGACAAAACTTGTTTTGTGTAGCATTTCGAATTGCATGAACAGAAATTGCCGTAAATCAACATTGAAGATGATAAAATATGGGAATTAACGGTGAACATTTACTGGTGGTGAATTCTAAATAAATCAGGGTCAAATTGCTGCAAAGAAACCACTACTAAAGGACACCAATAAGAAGAAGAGACTATTGGGCCAAGAAACAACAAGCAATGGACATTAGACTGGTGGAAATCTTTCCTTTGGTCTGATGAGTCAAAATGTGAGATTTTTGGTTCCAACCGCCATTATTCTACGATGTAGAAAGTAGTAAAAAATAAAGAAAAACCCTTGAATGAGTAGGTGTGTCCAAAATTTGGACTGGTACTGTATATAACGGAATTGATCGACATCAACAAACAAAGGGTAGCCTAAACAATTCACACAATGACACAATTAAAACGCACGATTTGTCAGGAGACAGAAACATGCCTTTGGTGCTCTTCACCACACACCCATTCCCACCTTCTTGTCTAGACATTGTTTTTTATTCCACTCAATACAATCTTTACAAGGAACAGGCCTAGGCGTAACCTTAACAACGTGGTCAGGTATAAAGCAGTAGTCATTTATGGAAAACAAATGAAAAATCAAAGTTGTTAATGGTGTCTGTTTAATAATAAAAAGCAGAAGATAGTAAATATCATTGATCACAATGGTTAACCTATGCAAATTCATCTGAAAACAATCGCAGCCTTATTAACTGAAATTAATAGCCTGATTCAATGTGATTCTGAGAGATAAAAATGTTATCTTTTAAGCTCTTTGCTCTATGAATAGACCAATACTGCTTCTATACTGCTTCTATCTTTTTGGTCTTTTGTTATAGGCATAGCCTACCACTAATATTCTAAATTGCTGATCATTTAAAATGACCATATTTATCTTGGGATAATGACTCTTGCATTACATTTCAAAGTAAATGTTTTCATAAGCCCATAGGCCTACCAAGAACCCTTGTTGAGGCTGGGCAAGACCTGCAATAGGCTAGTAGACTTTGCAGAAATAATCATGGAGTTAATCATTGTTATAGCCTAGATCGCTTTATATAATCTGGACTGTTGTTTTTTCTACGGCTAAGCCCTGCCCTGCCCTGCTTTTAACCATAAGACATCTCCATAGAAATGACTAGCCTAAGGACTGCATGGTGACAGTGACTGTGTCTGTTAAACAGGTAAGCTTGTGGTAAACTGGGAACTCTGGGGGGGAAACGACGTCAGAAAGATGCCCGAGTTTGGATGACCGTTCAAATGTTTTTACTTATTTTTAATTCCCAGTTGTCTTGAATACACTGAAGCCGGAATTCAGGGATTGCAGAGTTCCGAGTTCCCAGTTGTCTTGAATGCACTGAAGTCTGAATTCAGAGATTGCAGAGTTCCCAGTTGTTTGAACTCTGTGCTACAGAGATAGGCTACATCTTCTTTCTGAATAGGGCTCCATCCAACAAAGAAGCCCTCTTGTCCTTATTGATTTGAGAAATAGGCATACCTACATGGTAATCAAATCAAATCAAATTGTATTGGTCACATGGTTAGCAGATGTTATTGCGAGTGTAGTGAAATGCTTGTGCTTCTAGTTCCGACAGTGCAGCAAAATCAACAATTAATCTAACAATTCCACAACAACTACCTAATACACACAAATCTGAAGGGATGGAATAAGAATATATACATATAGATATATGGATGAGCGATGACCGAGCTGCATAGGCAAGATGCAATAGATGGTATAAAATACAGTGTGCATATGGGATGAGTAATGCAAGATATGTAAACATTATTATTAAAGTGGCAATAATAAAGTGACTAGTGATCCATTTGTTAGATTGGCCAATAATTAAAGTCTGTATGTAGGCAGCAACCTCTCTTTGTTAGTGATGGGTGATTAGCAGTCTGATGGCCTTGAGATAGAAACTATTTTTCAGTCTCTCGGTCCCAGCTTTGATGTACCTGTACTGACCTCGCCTTCTGGATGGTTATGGGGTGAACAGGCAGTGGCTCGGGTGGTTGTTGTCCTTGATTATCTTTTTGGCCTTCCTGTGACATCGAGTACTGTAGGTGTCCTGGAGTACAGGTAGTCTGCTCCCAGTAAAGCTCACCACTGTCTCTATTATATTATGACAGACCAGCTAGATTTACTGTCTCTATTATATTACGACAGACCAGCTAGATCTACTATCTCTATTATGTTATGAGCAACTGTAAAAGTTTGTGAGAGTTTTAGGTGACAAGCCAAATTTCTTCAGCCTCCTGAGGTTGAAGAGGCGCTGTTGCGCCTTCACCACCACGCTGTCTGTGTGGGTGGACCATTTCAGTTGTTCCGTGACGTGTACGCCGAGGAACTTAAAACTTTCCACCTTCTCCACTGCTGTCCCGTCGATATGGATAGGGGGGTGCTCTCTCTGCTGTTTCCTGAAGTCCACGATCATCTCCTTTGTTTTGTTGACGTTGAGTGAGAGGTTGTTTTCCTGACACCACATTCCGAGTGCCCTCACCTCCTCCCTATAGGCTGTCTCGTTGTTGGTGGTGATCAAGCCTACTACTGTTTTGTCGTTTGTAAACTTGATGATCGAGTTGGAGGCGTGCATGGCCACGCAGTCATGGGTGAACAGCGAGTACAGGAGGGGGCTGAGGCGCATGCACCATTGTGGGGCCCCAGTGTTGAGGATCAGCGAAGTGGAGATGCTGTTTCCTACCTTCACCACCTGGGGGCGGCCCGTCAGGAAGTCCAGGACCCAAACGCATAGGGTGGTGTTGAGACCCAGGCTCTCCAACTTAATGATGAGCTTGGAGGGTACTATAGTGTCGAATGCTCAGCTGTAATCAAAGAACAGTATTCTTACATAGTTAGTATTCCTCTTGTCCAGATGGAATAAAGCCGTGTGCAGTGTGATGGCGATTGCATCATCTGTGGACCTATTGGGGCGGTACGCAAATTGCAGTGGGTCTAGGTTGGCAGGTAGAGGTGGAGGTGATATGATCCTTGGCTAGTCTCTCAAAGCACTTCATGATGACAGAAGTGAGTGCTACAGGACGATAGTCATTCAGTTCAGTTACCTATGCCTTCTTGGGTACAGGAACATTGGTGGCCATCTTGAAGCATGTGGGGACAGCAGACTGGAATAGGGAGAGATTGAATATGTCAGTAAACACACCAGCCAACTGGTCTGCTCATGCTCTGAGTACACGGCTAGGGATGCTGTCTGGGCCGGCAGCCTTGCTATGGTTAGCACGTTTAAATGTCTTACTCATGTCAGCCACAGAGAAGGAGAGCTGGCTGCAAATCAACTAGCCATATACATCTTTTTTTATGTAGTGGTGAAATGCATATTTGGTGAGATCTTTAATGAAAACAAAACTTTCACGTAAAATAATATGTTACACATAAGTATCGTGTGTACACAACGTGAAAGCATGATGTACACGTAGATGTTATGTAGATGTTTTTAAGGCTTTCAAGGTGAGATCTTTCATAAGAAATGTCTATATGATGTGTCACATGACATGAGATGAACATGACATGAACGTGTCTGCGGTTTGACGCAGACACCCTTGACCTTGTGCAGAAGGTGTCATATGATGAGGCAGTGAAGAAAATAGAGGAGGATGGGGTCAAGGGTGAGGGATCGTGAGAGTAGATTGGTGCCAGCATAGAGGGATAAGCCAACGACTGATATATGTTTCAGTAAGGTTGGCTTCTTATCGTTCATAGCAATGGTTATCTTCTGTGCTGCAGAAATGGAACGCACTGTAAATCACAGAAAATAGATGTGGTGGCAGTTGCAGAGAAGTATTTGAGTTTATGAGATTTGACTTCAGAAGAGTTACAGGGTGTTTTGAGTGGTGGTGTCCCGTCCTCCCAGGCCGTTGGCATGGTTCAGGAGAAGTTAGGGTCAACGTAGTGGAATGGGGTAGTGGGTTTGGTTTTTAATGAGTGTAGGTGGCAGCTGCAGAGAAGTACCTGGGTGTACGAGATTTGACTGCAGAAGAGTTATAAGATATTTCGAGACTGATTTTTATTATATTGTGGTATATAGGTGTAGGGTTGGTTGGTGGTGCAATTTTGTATTTTCTCTCGCTTCCTTTTTATTTTTGTATCACAAATGTAACGTGATTGAACACACGCTACCGCACAGTAGGTGGCAGCATGCACAAACAAAATGTGCGAACGCCATGATACCAAAGAAGAAGAAGAAGAAGAAGAAATTGACGTTAACGCTAATGTGGGACTAAAATGGCGGCTGTCATGAGATTTGTCAAAAGAAGCTGTTTTGGTTCTAGAATGGGTCTTCAATGTTTATCCTTGAGTCGTTCAGCAGCAGTGGCACAATTAGTAAGTCCATATGTTTTTCTTTTTCAATGTCTCCTCAATGCAGTGGCTTGCTTTTTTGACTAGCTACATTTGATTGCAAATGAGTGCCCTTTAATAAACACAAGGGCCTGTTGTTAGCCTACGTTTGCTAGCTAGCGACTACAGTACCAGTATCATAGATACTAGGTTGGCTAGCTGTTTTTGTTCGAATTGATGATAAATGCCGCTTTTAAAATGTGTGTGTGTGTGTGTGTGTGTGTGTGTGTGTGTGTGTGTGTGTGTGTGTGTGTGTGTGTGTGTGTGTGTGTGTGTGTGTGTGTGTGTGTGTGTGTGTGTGTGTGTGTGTGTGTGTGTGTGTGTGATACTATATTTTGGTATAACCGTCGATGTCATAGCCATAATGCGATATGGTTTGTCTTAATCTGAGCGTGTGTGTTGCTTTTAACTAACGTTACGTGCACTGTCTCACAACGCTCTGTTGACAGGTTCAGGATGGCGCGTCTGCAGGGAAAACTCTCCCAGAGAGGGTAAAGATAGTGGAGGTGGGACCCAGGGATGGCCTGCAAAATGAGAAGGTAATATTTCACTTTATTAAGAATTGATACTTAAATCAGTCCACTAGTGAATTACATATTTTTGGCGGTCCATTGCATTGGATTGAGTGGGTGGGCGTGTCACTCAAACTCATGAGGAAAAAGTTAGTCCTTCTAGTTATGGAGAACTGGCACAAAAGCCACTGGTTGCAGATTTTATTGTAATAACTCTTGTCTCTCTCCTGTTGGCCCTGTCAGACTGTCGTTCCTTCTGAAGTTAAGATTCACCTGATTGACATGCTCTCAGAGGCGGGTCTTTCTGTCATCGAAGCCACGAGCTTTGTCTCCCCGAAATGGGTTCCACAGGTGAGCTTACTAGAGTGATTTGGGACCATGATTTGGGGTATTTTAACTCAATTGAATGCCATAGAATGGTCCTTTGGAAGGATTGTTGACATATATTTGACATTTGTATCTTAATAGAGAAATAATTCATTGAAGTTAGAACATTTTACATTTTGGCCTTACCCAGGCCTCCTTTTAGACTCCATAATGTTTCATCTGTATGTGCTACAGAGGAAAAATGTGTTTCATATGAAGCTTTACTACTTCCTCTGTAGAATGGGTAGTATTTTGATTTCAATAACAATTTTATTACATTCATATATGGATATTGAAAAATATAAACATAATTATAGAAAATATAGGTACAGGGGAGAGGAGGGTGATGTATGAGCCAATTGTAAGCTGGGGATGATTAGGTGACCATGACTGTATGAGGGCAGGATTGGGAATTTAGCCAGGACACCAGGGTTGACACCCCTGCTCTTACGTGCCATGGGATCTTTCGTGAGCACAGAGAGTCAGGACACCAGTTAATGTCCCATCTGAAAGACTGCACCCTACACAAGGCAATGTCCCCAATCACTGCCATGGGGCATTGGGATATTATTTTTTTTGACCAGAGGAAAGAGTGCCTCCTACTGGCCCTCCAACACTACATCCAGGAGCATCTGGTCTAAGCAGGACAAACCCTACTTAGCTTCAGAGACAAGCCAGCAGTGGGATGCAGGGTGGTATGCTGTTGGATTGTATCATTGCACATCCTGCAAATAACCAGCAGAGGGTGACCAATTTTGATCCATTTTCACATTCACTCTGTTGGAAATGCTTACAAATTGGAACATAACTCAAACTAGCAGAGATCCCACTCTAGAACTTTGATATGCCTGTACAGTAGATCATGTTCAATATATTGAGAATTTAGACAAATCAAATGTTTTATATTTCTCATATTCCTGTTTATTTTTCAATATTGATTATTTGTAAGAAAATTATTGACATCAAAATACTGCTTATATTACAGAGGAAACTGTAAAGCTTCATTTGACACCCATTTTTCCTTTATAGAATATACAGATTAAACATTATTAAACTCTTTATGTTCAGGAGACTCTTACGTGTGTTGTGGTAGATTGTCGTTACAATTGCTTCAGAGGAACCTGGTAAAATTAAGTTTGAAGTGTGCCTAGCCACTGGATGGGTCTAAATGCACTGCCAGCATGCAGTCAAAGCTACTAACCACTTTTCGAGCGAGCTTCAATGCCTTAAGAAAGTATTCATACCCCTTGACTTATTCCACATGTTATAGCCTGAATTAAAAAATATATATATTTTTTTCTCTCACCTATCTACAATACCCCATAATGACAGTGAAAAACATATTTTCAAATTTATTGAAAATGAAATTCAGAAATATATCATTTACATTGTGAAGGAAAATGTTTGTGCTTTTCTAATAACCATTTCGACTGGGTTCATGCAAGTGACTGATTGATCCGGCTCCGGAGGAATCCTCACTATTAGTATAAGCAATTTGGCAGTACACCCAGAACATTGTTGAGAACATAAATGGGTCTATCACTTGGAAAAGAAGCCTCATGTGGTATTGGTTGGTCACATGCATGAACCAAAAGTAAATAATGAATCATGTAAATCATGCATATATAACTTGTCTGTGTAAGCAATATGTAAGAGAACTAACGGGACTGCCCTGAGGGAGCTCCTGTCAGAGCTACACAACAACGTATTCACACCCCTTTTACTATGACACTCCTAATTGAGTTCAGGTGCATCCAATTTCTTTTGATCATCCTTGAGAGGTCCCTACAACTTGGAGTCCACCTGTGGCCATTTCAATTGTTTGGACATGATTTAGAAAGAAACTGATGACAGTGCATGTCAGAGCAGAAGCTACACCATGAAGTCCAAGGAACTTTCTGTAGATCTCTGCGATAGAATTGTGTTGAGGCACATATCTGGGGAAGTTTATAGTGTTGAAGATGTCAAAGAGCACAGTGGTCTCCATCATTAGGAAATTGAAGAAATATGCAACTACTCGGAATATGCAACTACTGCCAGAAGGACAACAGTCTCTACCTCACTTCACCAATCTGGGCTTTATGGGAGAGTGGCCAGATGGAAGCCACTCCTGAGAAAAAGGCACATGACAGCATGCCTGAAATTTGCTAAATGGAATGTGAAATACTGCGAGAATAAGATGAAATATTCTGGTCTGATGAGACAAAAGTCTTACACTTTTGGCCTGAATGCAAAGCACTATGTCTGGAGAACCAGGCACAGCTCATCACCTGTCTAACACCATCCCTGCCGTGAAGCATGGTGGTGGCAGCATGCTATGGTGCTAATCCTATGGAAAGACTTGAATGTTGTTCTCTGCTGCTTCCCATCTAACTAAACAGAGCTTGAAGAAATCTGCAAGGAAAAATGGGAGAAAATACCTAAATCCAGATGTGCAAATGTGATATAGACTTAGCCAAAACAACTCAAAGCTGTAATCGCTGCAGGCACTTGTCTGGATTACTGCAACTGACTGTTGGCTGGGCTCCCTGCCTGTGCCATTAACCCCCTACAACTCATCCAGAACGCCGCAGCCTGTCTGGTGTTCAACCTTCCCAAGTTCTCTCACGTCACCCCGCTCCTCCGCTCTCTCCACTGGCTTCCAGTTGAAGCTCGCATCCGCTACAAGACCATGGTGCTTGCCTACGGAGCTGTGAGGGGAACGGCACCTCAGTACCTCCAGGCTCTGATCAGGCCCTACACCCAAACAAGGGCACTGCGCTCATCCACCTCTGGCCTGCTTGCCTCCCTACCACTGAGGAAGTACAGTTCCCGCTCAGCCCAGTCAAAAATGTTCGCTGCTCTGGCCCCCCCAATGGTGGAACAAACTCCCTCACGACGCCAGGACAGCGGAGTCAATCACCACCTTCCAGGGAGACACCTGAAACCCCACCTCTTTAAGGAATACCTAGGATAGGATAAAGTAATCCTTCTCACCCCCCCCTTAAAAGATTTAGATGCACTATTGTAAAGTGGCTGTTCCACTGGATGTCATAAGGTGAATGCACCAATTTGTAAGTCGCTCTGGATAAGAGCGTCTGCTAAATTACTTAAATGTAATGTAAAATGTAAAGTTGCTTCTACGATGTATTGACTCAGGTGTGAATACTTATGTAAATTTATATATTTCTGTATTTTATTTTCAGTACATTTAGCAAACATTTTGAAAAACATGTTTTTACTTTGTCATTATGGGGTATTGTGTGAACTATTTTATCAATTTTTAATTCAGGCTACAACACAACATTGTGGAATAGGTCAAGGGGTATGAATACATTCTGGAGGCACTGTAAACTAGTGCACTCAGATCATATCCTGATATCGACAGCAGATGAGTTAGCTATATTATGAATATAACTTAGCTAGCTAACCTGAGTCAAGCTCACGTTTAAATTGCATGAAAACTGAGATTTCAATTTTAAATGAATGTGTAGATGGTTAAGTAATTGAGCAGTGCACCAGGAGTACTTGCCACTGTGATTCCTGAAATGCAGAGCCTGTTGGAGTGTTTTTCGACTCCTAAATTATACTTCTGTTACATAGAGCTAGCTAACCAGCTGAGCTAGAAAACTGTCTCATTGACCACCAAATGTTGCTAACGCTAGCTAGCCACTTAATATAACTTGTTTTCTCAACGTATGTTTAGCCAAGTTGTTATGAATACAACTCCCATCTGCTGTTAATTCCAAATGTGTTTATAGCTTTGATTGCATGCTTACAGTGAATTCAGAGCCATTCAGTGGTTTGCTATACTACAAACATTTTACCAGGTTCCCATGAAGCAATTGTAATGACCGTTCTCCACAACATACCCTAAGAGTTTTTTCTGATTTGCAAGTGGCTCTGCGGGAACACACTAAATGTATTGGGTAAAGTGTTATGAAATGTAATGTTGTGTAATATTTCAAATTGTAAATAACCGCCTTAATGTTGCTGGACGCTAGGAAGAGTGGGGCTCCTTAATAAATACAAAATAGTGTGTTTAATTGTTTATTAGAAACACAGTTTGAGATCATTGAGGGGATTTTGCCAGTGGATGTATTTGACTTCCCTGAAAAATGTTGTCCAAGGTTGTAACAATAACCAAGGGTACCGGGACTTAGCGAAGACTCCATTGCATAGTTTGTGATGTGTCCTCAGAGACGGAAGAGGAAGTGAGACATCACACTCCTTCATTTCTTCGAGTTCATATACAGTCAATGAACTAAGCAGATCAGACTCAGCTGCTAATGCATTGGTGTCTATGGGAGAGCTACCCCGTTAAGCAGACAGAACTTACTATTTATTTTAAATGGTAAATGGCCTGAGTGGGACATCTTCATTTATCCATCTTTGGTGTCTTTTCCCCCCTGATTGGCAGATGGCAGACCAGGTGGAGGTGATGATGGGGATCCACAGAAGGCCAGGTGTGTCCTACCCCGTTCTGACCCCCAACCTCAAGGGATTCCTGGCAGCTGTAAGTTCCTACCTGGGCTCCATGGCACTCTGCTTATGTCACCTCAATATCATATATATACACAAATTACTTAAAAGCGAGAAGTTAGAATAACTAATTAATTCCATCAAGCGTCATCATACACTGTTGTAAAATCAGTGTCCCATTTTATATTGTAGGTATCGAGCAAGTATGTGGCTGTTTTCCCAGGTGAATGCAGGAGCTGCAGAGGTGGCCATATTTGGTGCAGCCTCGGAGCTGTTCAGTAAGAAGAACATAAACTGCTCTGTGGATGAGAGCCTGCAGCGCTTTGAGGTCGTCACCAAAGCAGCCAAAGAGGCCGGCGTGCCAGTCAGAGGGTAAGACGGACTGACAGACGGACAAAGAAGCTGAGGTAGAAAATGAGGAGCAGTGATTGTCAATGGAGAACATCTGTAGGGTTGGTCACATTCCTCTTATGTCCATGCTCTGTTTCCTCAGGTATGTGTCATGTGTGCTGGGATGCCCATATGAGGGCAAGGTGTCACCAGACAAAGTGGCTCAGGTGAGTTCCTCTGACTCAGACCAAGCCTAGCATTCTTTCCCTTTTCACTGAGAAATATCTCATCTTCCCTTATAAATGTCATTATCCTCCAAATAGATTTAATTGAACATTGTTATAGAGCTTTAAAACTGCTTGAGGATTTCACTTGTAACTCTTTAATGCAGGTAGCCAAGCGTCTGTACTCCATGGGTTGCTATGAGATATCTCTGGGTGACACCATAGGTGTGGGTACCCCAGGTGGCATGACTGAGATGCTGCAGGCGGTGAGCAGAGAGGTGCCCGTCAATGCTCTGGCAGTCCACTGCCATGACACCTACGGTCAGGCCCTGGCCAACATTCTCATTGCTCTGCAGGTACTGTATATTCCCAGTTGGCATTAGATAGAACATTGCGGCCCCACTCGCCTATGGGGATACCAACCTGTGTTTACCCCATTGGCTCACAGCAAGAAAACGTGACTTTTTTCAAATGTAATTTTCTTGTTTTCTGCTTGTTTTAGTCAATTGCAAAACTACATTTAAGAAAGGTACAACATTTCTAAAGATGACTTTTCAACATTGCCTGCTCTAGAGTGTTCTCACATCTTACAAAAATGTAATGTTGTAGGGCTTCTCTTATGCCCCTTTTAATGATGGCGCTAGCAGCTACGCAGGTGCTAGCTTGCTACCAACAACAATATTAAGCTTGCCAAGACCAACAGCACAAACAAATAGACGATACAGCTACAAGAGTGAGTAGAGTTAGACTATACAAGTTAAATGTATTACCTGTGATGAAATGTTTTCCATACACATAGCTACACTACCGGTCAAAATTTTTAGAACACCTACTCATTCAAGGGTTTTTATTTATTTTTGCTCATTTCTACAATGTAGAATAATAGTGAGGACATCACAACTATGAAATAACGCATGGAATAATGTAGTAACCAAAAACGTGTTAAACAAATCAAAATATATTTTATATTTGAGATTCTTCAAATAGCTACCATTTGCCATCATGACAGCTTTGCACACTCTTGGCATTCTCTCAACCAGCTTCACCTGGAATGCTTTTCCAACAGTCTAAACATACTAAATAAATCACAGACAGTTTCACCAGTAAAGCACCCTCACAGCATAATACACATGGAGATTATCCATTCACACACATCACGTCTCACAAAGACACAGCGGTTGGATCAAAAATCTCCAATTTGGACTCCAGGCCAAAGGACAGATTTCCACCAGTCTAATGTCCATTGCTCGTATTTCTTGGGCCAGGCAAGTCTCTTCTTATTGGTGTCCTTTTGTAGTGGTTTCTTTGCAACAATTTGACCATGAAGGCCTGATTCACAGTCTCTGAACAGTTTATGTTGATGTGTCTGTTACTTTAACTCTGAAGCATTTATTTGGGCTGCAATTTCTGAGACTGATAACTCTAATGAACCTCTGCAGCAGAGGTAACTCTGGGTCTGCCATTCCCAAGGCGGTCTTCATGAGAGCCAGTTTCATCAGAGCGCTTGATGGTTTTTACGACAGCACTTGAAGAAACTTTCAAAATTCTTGAAGTGTTCCGTATAGATTGACCTTCATGTCTTAATGAAATGTTGGACTGTCGTTTCTCTTTGCTTATCTGTCCTTGCCATAATATGGACTTGGTCTTTTACTAAATACGACTACCTTCTGTATACAAGCCCTGCCTTGTCACAACACAACTGATTGGCTCAAACGCATTTAGAAGGACAGAAATTCCACAAATTAAGAAGGGACACCTGTTAATTGAAGTGCATTCCAGGTGACTACCTCATGAAGCTGGTTGAGAGAAACCCAAGAGTGTGCAAAGCTGTCATCAAGGCAAAAGGTGGCTACTTCAAAGAGTCTCAAATAAAAAATATATTTTGATTTAACAATTTTTTTGGTTACTTCATTATTCCATGTGTTATTTCATAGTTTTGATGTCTTCACTATTATTCTACAAAGTAGAAAATAGTACAAATAAATAAAAACCCTTGAATGAGTAGGTGTTTTAAAACTTTTAACCGGTAGTAACGTGTAGCCTACTTGGACACCGGGTCCCCACATTTCCTACTCTCCCAACCCGAATAGCCTGAAGCCACAGGGCTCTTCTCGCAGGCTCTATTTTCCTACGTGGGAGCATTGCAAACTGTAGTTCAGAATTTTTTCAAACCTGGTTACAGGTACTGTACATTGAACAACTTACAGTGGGACAAAAAAGTATTTAGTTAGCCACCAATTTTGCAAGTTCTCCCACTTAAAAAGATGAGGCCTGTAATTTTCATAGGTACACTTCAACTATGAAAGACAAAATGAGAGAGAAAATCCAGAATCACATTTTTTAAATTCATTTATTTGCAGATTATGGTGGAAAATAAGTATTTGGTCAATAACAAACGTTTCAATACTTTGTTATATACCCTTTGTTGGCAATGACAGAGGTCAAATGTTTTCTGTAAGTCTTCACAAGGTTTTCACACACTGTTGCTGGTATTTTGGCCCATTCCTCCATGCAGATCTCCTCTAGAGCAGTGATGTTTTGGGGCTGTTGCTGGGCAACACGGACTTTCAACTCCCTCCAAAGATTTCCTATGGGGTTGAGATCTGGAGACTGGCTAGGCCACTCCAGGACCTTGAAATGCTTCTTACGAAGCCACTCCTTCGTTGCCCGGGCGGTGTGTTTGGGATCATTGTCATGCTGAAAGACCCAGCCACGTTTCATCTTCAATGCCCTTGCTGATGGAAGGAGGATTTCACTCAATATCTCACGATACATGGCCCCATTCTTTTCTTTACACGGATCAGTCGTCCTAGTCCCTTTGCAGAAAAACAGCCCCAAAGCATGATGTTTCCACCCCCATGCTTCACAGTAGGTATGTTGTTCTTTGGATGCAACTCAGCATTCTTTGCCCTCCAAACACGACGAGTTGAGTTTTTACCAAAAAGTTATATTTTGGTTTCATCTGACCATATGAAATTCTCCCAATCTTCTTCTGGATCATCCAAATGCTCTCTAGCAAACTTCAGATGGGCCTGGACATGTACTGGCTTAAGCAGGGGGACACGTCTGGCACTTCAGGATTTGAGTCCCTGGCGGCGTAGTGTGTTACTGATGGTAGGCTTTGTTACTTTGGTCCCAGCTCTCTGCAGGTCATTCACTAGATCCCCCTGTGTGGTTCTGGGATTTTTGCTCACCGTTCTTGTGATCATTTTGACCCCACGGGGTGAGATCTTGCGTGGAGCCCCAGATCGAGGGAGATTATCAGTGGTCTTGTATGTCTTCCATTTCCTAATGATTGCTCCCACAGTTGATTTCTTGAAACCAAGCTGCTTACCTATTGCAGATTCAGTCTTCCCAGCCTGGTGCAAGTCTACAATTTTGTTTCTGGTGTCCTTTGACAGCTCTTTGGTCTTGGCCATAGTGTAGTTTGGAGTGTGACTGTTTGAGGTTGTGGACAGGTGCCTTTTATACTGATAACAAGTTCAAACGGGTGCCATTAATACAGGTAACGAGTGGAGGACCGAGGAGCCTCTTAAAGAAGTTACAAGTCTGTGAGAGCCAGAAATCTGGCATGTTTGTAGGTGACCAAATACTCATTTTCCACCATCATTTGCAAATAAATTCATAAATCCTACAATGTGATTTTCTGGATTTTTTTCCCCTCATTTTGTCTGTCTTGGTTGAATTGTACCTATGATGAAAATTACAGACCTCTCATCTTTTTAAGTGAAAGAACTTGTACAATTGGTGGCTGACTAAATACTTTTTTGCCCCACTGTATAACAAAAAAATCTACGACGAAGTTGGCTTTTTTACAATGGGGGTATGTTTACCCCAATTTCTGGGCGTGGTCGAGGTGAATTCCTTGTTTTGTCTTGAATATCGACTCTGAAGCTGAGTGCAATATAGAGGACTCTGATTGCTGTATGAATAGTACTGGAATTCTACTGGCATGCATTTGAAGATGCGGTTTTCTTTTTGCAGATGGGTATCAGTGTTGTGGACTCGTCAGTGGCAGGCCTTGGCGGGTGTCCATATGCACAAGGGGCTTCTGGCAATGTGGCCACAGAAGATGTGGTGTACATGCTGCACGGACTTGGCATTCAGACGGTGAGAATTCTCCTCTTCCCTCTCTTTTTACTGGTCTCCCACTTTCACTTCCTCCCTCAGTTCAATGGAATCTGGCAAACTGTTACGAGATAGTGTTCTACTTCCTCTGTATTGACAGAATCATTGTCATCAGTGTTTACTTCAACACAAAGCATTGCACACAATGAGTTCCCTGTTTGTGTGTGACTCTGTCCTTCCTCTCCCTCTATCTCAGGGAGTGGACCTGCCAAAGCTGATGGATGCTGGAGCTTTTATCTGTCGTTCCCTGAACAAAAAGACAAGCTCGAAAGTGGCCCAGGCCACCTGCAAACTCTGAACCTGGCTCCACAAAGGCCTAGAAGAGTGATGTCACGAGTGATTCCTACAGACAAGGCTAAAAGGCATTACTAAGGCAACACACCTGTGCCACAGAGGTGTAATATATTTTGATTAGCTGTTCAGATAAAGATGGTTGTAAGAACTGTGTGTTCCATTATTTGATATAAGTCAAGTACCTCGCTTATAAATGAAGAAATCTAAATAGTTGGAAAGCCTTGCTCAAGTGGTGCCTTATCATGTCCTACATAAACCTGGTGCCTTGCCCGCTACCTTTTGTGTTACATGATTATTGCAAATACACTAATCATGGATGGAAACGTTATTCTGAATCAATTATGCTGTTTTAATATAATTTAAAGTTAAATGAACAACGAAGTTAAAAGGGATTGCCTGACTTGTACTTCAGTTGCTTGGTGTACAAACAGCCTTGTCCTTATTTGTCAATCCTTATGTTTAGCCAGTTGTCGTAACAGTGGCAAAGGGATGGGTCCTGCCAGTGTATTGCAGTAGGTATCCTAAACAGATCTTGATGTTTGCAGAGTGGAATAGAAAATACATGTATTGATAAGAATCAACCAATTGTTTTCTATTATGGGACAGGAAGTCACAGGATTTAGTCATTCTGATGTCATGTTTATTTCTATTGAACCAAACTTCCAACTATCCTTACTTGACAACCACTTAGGAGTTACAAGCCTACCATATTAGGACTATTAAAGTCCATTCCTGCAGTTTGAGTGGAATTTGTCTGTTTTTCTTTTTTTGTTTATGCACACATGACTAAGTCGCTTTGGATAAAAGCGTCTGCTAAATGGCATTTATTATTATTATTATGTAAATATTTATTGTAAAAGGTTACACTTCTGAATTAAAGCCATTTGAAAAGTTTGTCTCAAATCTAAGGAAGCACATTTTTCTTTGCTGTATTTTCAAAAAATAAATACGAACATTTTTTATGAATGTGTTATGCATATTTAACAGAACAGGTTATATAATCTAATGCATTTACACAGCCAGTGTCTGTGACACGTCTACAGTGTAGCCAAAATGTCTACCAGCACAACACTCCTCATCCTACTAGGGCGAAGAAATGACTCACATAGGGATCTGGGGATTATATAACAGTAGACTAGTTGAGGATTTGACATTCATTCATGGGCACTACAAAACCAATCAAAGGTGGATCCATTGAGATATTTGTAAACCATTGGATTCGTGTATGTCCCTAATGGTTGAGGGATATAGTCTGAGAGGTTGTGATTTTACTGGAAAGCAAGTGATGCAAATCAAATCAAAGTTTATTTGTCATGTGCGCCGAATACAACAGGTAGACCTTACAGTGAAATGCTTACTTACAAGCTCTAACCAATAGTGCAAAAAAGGTGTTATGTGAACAATAGTAGCGAGGCTACATACAGACACCGGTTAGTCAGGCTGATTGAGGTAGCATGTACATGTAGATTGGGTTAACGTGACTATGCATGTGTGATGAACAGAGAGTAGCAGTCGTGTAAAAGAGGGGTTGGTGGGTGGCAGGACACAATACAGATAGCCCGGTTAGCCAATGTGCGGGAGCACTGGTTGGTCGGCCCAATTCAGGTAGTATGTACATGAATGTATAGTTAAAGTGACTATGCATATATGATAAACAGAGAGTAGCAACAGCGTAAAAAGAGGGTTTTGCGGGGGGGGGGCACACAATGCAATTAGTCCGGGTAGCCATTTGATTACTTGCTCAGGAGTCTTATGGCTTGGGGGTAAAAACTGTTGAGAAGCCTTTTTGTCCTAGATTTGGCACTCCAGTACCGCTTGCCATGCGGTAGTAGAGAGAACAGTCTATGACTGGGGTGGCTGGTGTAAAGGTCCTGGATGGCAGGCAGGTTAGCCCCAGTGATGTACTGGGCCGTACGCACCACCCTCTGTAGTGCCTTGCGGTCAGCATTGCCATACCAGGCATTGATGCAACCAGGATGCTCTCGATGTTGCAGCTGTAGAACCTTTTGAGGATCTCAGGACCCATGACAAATCTTTTTAGTTTCCTGAGGGGGAATAGGCTTTGTCGTGCCCTCTTCACGACTCTCTTGGTGTGTTTGGACCATTCTAGTTTGTTGTTGATGTGGACACCAAGGAACTTGAAGCTCTCAACCTGCTCCACTACAGACCCTCCGATGAGAATGGGAGCGTGCTCAGTCCTCCTTTTCCTGTAGTCCACAATCATCTCCTTAGTCTTGGCTACGTTGAGGGATAGGTTGTTATTCTGGCACCACACGGCCAGGTCTCTGACCTCCTCCCTATAGGCTGTCTCGTCATTGTCTGTGATCAGGCCTACCACTATTGTGTCGTCTGCAAACTTAATGATGGTGTTGGAGTTGTGGGAGCCTGGCCATGCAGTCGTGGGTGAACAGAGAGTACAGGAGGGGACTGAGCATGCACCCCTGTGGAACTCCAGTGTTGAGGATCAGCATGGCAGATGTGTTGCTACCTACCCTCACCACCTGGGGGTGGCCCGTCAGGAAGTCCAGGATCCAGTTGCAGAGGGAAGTGTTTAGTCCCAGGATCCTTAGCTTAGCTGAGCTTTGAGGGTACTATGGTGTTGAACGCTGAGCTGTAGTCAATGAATAGCATTCTCACATGTGTTCCTTTTGTCCAGGTGGGAAAGGGCAGTGTGGAGTGCAATAGAGATTGCGTAATCTGTGGATCTGTTTGGGCAGTATGCAAATTGGAGTGGGTCTAGGGTTTCTGGGATAATGGTGTTGATGTGAGCCATTAACAACCTTTCAAAGCACTTCATGGCTACGGACGTGAGTGCTATGGGTCTGTAGTCATTTAGGCAGGTTGCCATTGTGTTCTTGGGCACAGGGACTATGGTGGTCTGCTTGAAACATGTTGGTATTACAGACTCAATCAGGGACATGTTGAAAATGTCAGTGAAGACACCTGACAGTTGGTCAGCACATGCCCAGAGCACACATCCTGGTAATCCATCTGGCCCCGCAGCCTTGTGTATATCGACCTGTTTAAAGGTCTTACTCACGTCGGCTACGGAAAGCGTGACACACAATTGTCTGGAACAGCTGATGCTCTCATGCATGCCTCAATGTTGCCTGCCTCGAAGCGAGCATAGATGTGATTTAGCTCGTCTGGTAGGCTCGTGTCACTGGGCAGCTCGAAGCTGTGCTTCCCTTTTTAGTCTGTAATAGTTTGCAAGCCCTGCCACATAAGACAAGTGTTGGAACCGGTGTAGTATGATTCAATCTTAGCCTGTATTGACGCTTTGCCTGTTTGATGGTTCATCGGAGGGCATAGCAGGATTTCTTGTGAGCTTCCGGGTTCCCGAGTCCCGCACCTTGAATGCGGCAGCTCCACCCTTTAGCTCAGTTCGAATGTTGCCTGTAATCCATGGCTTCTGGTTGGGGTATGTACGTACAGTCACTGTGGGGACAACGTCCTCGATGCACTTATTGATAAAGCCAGTGACTGATGTGGTGTACTCCTCAATGCCATCGGAAGAATCCCGGGAACATGTTCCAGTTAAATGACTGAGTCAGATCTAGACGATTATTGTTTTACCATTTGCCTATTTCGTCATTGTGGCACAGAAACATTTGTTGAGATTCTCTGAGAATTGGTGTTAGCAAGCTAAAAGAATCTGCATAGCAGGCCCAGCTTGTCATTCAGGTTTCTCTTTGCATAGGACAAGGAGTGTTTGTCTTCCACTCCTTGTCCTAATGCAAAGAGAAACCTGAATGACAAGCTGGACCTGCTATGCAGATTCCTTTAGCTTGCTAACACGGACTCCCAGAGAATCTCAACAAATGTTTCTGCGCCACAATGAGGAAATAGGCAGATGGTAAAACAATTAATCGTCTAGATCTGACTCAGTCATTTGAATGTTTGTTGGTCCATTTTTGTCATTGTCATCATTGATTGGGAGAATGCAGAACAGGAAATGGTAAAGTAGATGTTGTCCTTAGCTGGCAGATATGGGCCAATGAGTTGATGACTTGAACATACACATCAGAGAAATTCCAACATCTAATTGAAAATGAATACTAAAGCCATATTTAGTGTTAGAAACATCCTTTCACTGACTGTGCGTGTGTGGACCGACATCAATACGACATACTGTATTACATGGTTATAACAGGATGTCTTGGCGCTTGTGGTCCTGTATGTCACATGGGTCTGTTTTAATGTCCTGACTAGAGATGTTCTGATCGAGTCAGTCAGGGTCACCTGAATGGGGCCAAAAGTCAAGTCCTTTTGTCTAGAATCTAGAAAAAGATTAGTCAACAGGAATGTCAAATAACTACTGTAACATGAGACCGAAGTAAATTACATGTAAACATTTTATTTATCAAAATAATAATGTTCAAAATGGAAGTTTGAAGCTGATTGTGAAGGTTCTGCTCCTGACAATGTGAGGCTATCAGGTATCCACACCAATGTTCCACGAGGAACACTGTAAAGGCTGAGATTTTATGCACTTTATTGTCCACCCTGTTCTTCTTTGCTTTCACGTGCTCCAGCTTTCCAAGATGCCAGGGTTTACTTGCTTAAGTGGACTTGATCAATTAAATAGCAGCGTTCCTTGTCCCTCATTTGAATCAACATAAACCTTGGATGAGGAAGGTTGGTTTACAAGCATGTAAAAACACAGGCAATCTGTTGTAGCTTTGCAACATAAATCTGAGTGGAACCATCCTAATGTAGTCTTGCAATAGAGTAAGTAAAAAAATACAAAATATCCGTAATAATGATAGAGGAGCTTCTATTAGAATAAATGCTGTAAATAAAACTAAATAAATGATTAGAGCGTCAAGTAGTGGGAAGCCACTGTCCATTTTAGAATAATCTTGCAGTAACACTATAAAGTCCAAAGTAAAGAGATTTGTTATCATTCTGTTGTCCTCATATTGAGGTCATAAAACAGGGTAAAAAAATATATTTGAGGGTAATGTTCTACTAGTTTTCATGCAATCTTTTTTCATTTTTTCACTTACACCAAACATCTTAGCTATTTATACAATTGTACGACAGACATCCTTCAGTAAAAAATGTATTACAGATTTCTTGATTTATCTTATATTAATTCTGACTGTTTTGAGGATGTGTTACTGGCTATGTTGTTGCTACGGTGGCTTACGAGGGACAAACAACAGTAATATTGCTGCTTTTTTCTTGTTTTTCAAGCGAAGGTCTTTAGGGAGTATGCGAACACAGAAGTTCACTTCGCCTAGCCTAGTCTTGCTATGAACAAACCAAATCTAGTATGCGGGCACCTTTACCCCTGGCAAGAAACCCCAAAGTAATGTGAAAACAAAGTGAGACTAACTGGAAAAGCTTTGTAAGATGTTACAGTAGACAATTATAGATTTTTTTTTTTTGTATTCAGTCTGGCAGTGGGAACTGAGTTGTATAAAATGGGGTGTGGCTGAAGATCATGGTTGTCTAGCCCCAGGGTCATGGAACATCAGTACAAAGCCTTGCACCATGGCAGTATAGGGCAGTAATAGGACAGTAGAGTCTTAGGAAAAACCTGTCTCTCATACAGAGTCTTAAAGGAGGACAAGCATGAGCAGGCTTGATCAATAAGGTGAGACCTGGCTCCATAGGCATACATGTTGTGGTTGAATCTTGGGATAGTTCAGGCATCCTATGCTGCAGAGGACAGGTTAGGGGCAGACGCCCGCATGTGAGTCGGTAAAGGGGCTTGAAGGTGGCCTGGGGACTGAAACCTTAAGGGTTGTTTCTCCAGCTGAGACATGGGCAGAGTGCAGTTGCTGCAGGAATTCTCCTTGCTGTACCGTTCATTCAGGGCCATGGTGTTCCGTTTTCTCCTCTTATTTTGTGCTATGTGAGCGATCCGCTTGGAGACAAGGTATATGATCTCACAGACATTGAGCACAATGCAGAGGGCCGAGGCGCCCACCATGAAGTAGGTGAAAACTTTCTTCTCTGTGGGGTGGCCGATGTAGCAGTCTACCTGATTGGGGCAGGGGCTGACCTCACACTTGACCAGCCGGGGCAGGTAGAAGCTGTCGTAGATTTTGTGGAGGATGTAGAGGAAGGAGATCTCGATGCCCGTCTTGACGAAGAGACTAAGCAGGTAGGTCCACCAGAGGCCGCCGTGCCTCTTCCCTGTGTTCTCGTACAGCTTGTCCTTGTTGCCGTGCATGGTATTCTTCCGTTCGCGTTCATCGCGATACGCCACATGCATCATCACCATGAAGGAAGGGCAAGTGACAAAGATGAGCTGCAGGGCCCACAGGCGAATGTGGGAGATGGGGAAGTAGTGGTCGTAGCAGACATTGGCACAGCCGGGTTGCTTGGTGTTGCAGTCAAAGTCCTTCTGATCATCGCTCCACACACGCTCCGCCGCCACCACGTACACCATCACCCTGAACACAAACACCACAGAGAGCCAGATACGACCAAATGCCGTGGAGTACTTATTCACCCCACTCAGGAGGGCTTGGAAGGTCTTCCAATCCATGGTTGAGGCTGGATGTTGACAGTCTCTTTTTCAGAACTTGCCTCCTTTTGTTCGATAACTATGGAACACTGGAGCAACCTGAGTAGATAAAAGAGAAGATTGTTGAGGGAAGGCATCAATGTAATCTGGATCCTGGTAGGAATTAATTGCACAATGCACTTCAAAATCGTATGATACAATCCACACAAACAAGAGGAGCTTTTCAGCTTTTTGGGTGTAGGCCTATGTTTATGTGTAGACCTCAATCTACAGCATTTTATAGCAACCAGAAGTACATTATTTCTTATTTGAGAACTTAGGTGTTCTACATTGACTGAGATTTTGTTTCCCTTTTTCAATCGATTTTTTTGATCAGTTTACTTCCACATATCCCACATATTCATAATCATATAGTCAACTTTGTCAACAAAGATCGCTTTAGAATAGTTTATTTCTCCTTGTAATATTTAACTCTTAATATCTAAGGTTTACACAACCTTCCTATAAAGTCAATGAGGCAATTAATACATTTTAAAAACTGATGACAGTAGATGAGAATTGGGGAAAGGGGGATACCTAGTCAGTTGTACAACTGAATGCCTTCAATTTAAATGTGTCTTCCGCATTTAACCCAACCCCTCTGAATCAGAGAGGTGGGGGGGGGGGCTGCCTTAATCTACATCCACGTCTTCGGCGCCCGGGGAACAATGGGTTAGGGCCAGGTGGGCATACAAATTAAGGCATATGCCTCACTTTACCACACACTGACTAGGCTATAACAGTTGGGTTGTCTGTGATATATTGGATAAGAATAATTTTCCAATTAAATCAGAGTTTTACTGTGTGGCTGTACAGGGAAGGAAATCAATGCCATCATGTTTATATGTTCTTTGTTCCCTCATTGTTTATGTCTGCTTATACATGTTACATTTTGGTATAAAGCCAATGTGAACTGTTCAAAAAGTATCCCTAAGAAAGGAATGGATACAGTTGAAAGTAGAATACTTTTTACGCATAGGCCTACCTGCTCTTCTTATTGCGCATATTCAGGTGGCTGAGTAACCTATACATTTTATGATATGTCGGAACAGAGTAAATCTCAGACTTTTGTAGTAACAGAGTAAATTAAATGGGCTATCTGGTTACGCCAAAACATTAGGCTACAATTCAACGTCAGCGGAGTAAGACAATCAAAATACCTTTTTACACCATGCTCTCTAAACTCATCCACAAAGTAAGGAACAGATACATTTATAAAAATAGATAGCCTACTTTTCACTTACTTAACAAATGTCAATCCATTGTTTGTGCTTCAGTTCATAATCAGTTTTCTTCTGTTTTCTGTAGTTAATTCGTTTTACGCATAGATTAGCCCCGCTCAACAGATAGAATGCTGTTGTCATGATTGATGTGTCTTTGGCGTTTGTCTGTGGGTGGGGTTTAAAAAATAAACTTGTAGCCTACCAATTGAGGCCCAGATGGTTTTTTTTCTGGAATGGGCCTACACCACACTGTAAAACATTTCCTGTCAAATGTACAGTAACTCACTGGTTAGTAATTTAGTAAGTTACTGTTAGTAAGTTACTGTATTTGATTTTACAGTACAGCTACTGTAATACATTTTATGGTACCAAAAATGTTCATGTAATCTAATTTACAGTGTAACGCTCATTCCTTCAAAGATAAACGTGAATCCGAACATCACATGCCCTCAGTCCAGCCTCTTTCAGCCTATTGCGGACAGTCTGAGCACTGACTGTGCGTTCCTGGTGTAACTCGACATTGCAATTTATTGCCCTGGCCACATGAGCAGTCCTCATGCCTCCTTGCAGCATGCCTGAGGCACGTTCACGTTCACGATGAGCAGGGACCCTGGGCATCTTTCTTTTGGTGTTTTTCAGAGTCAGTAGAAAGGCCTCTTTTAGTGTCCTAAGTTTTCATAACTGTGACCTTAATTGCCTACTGTCTGTAAGCTGTTAGTGTCTTAACGACCGTTCCACAGGTGCATGTTCATTAATTGCTTATGGTTCATTGAACAAGCATGGGAAACAGTGTTTAAACCCTTTACAATGAAGATCTGTGAAGTTATTTGGATTTTTACGAATTATCTTTGAAAGAGAGGGTCCTGAAAAGGGGACTTTTTTGTTGTTGCTGAGTTTATATACACTACTCACACATTAGCATATTATTGAAATGCCATCTCTTCTCCATTAACTAAACTCAGGACAAACGGAGATAAGGAGCATGTTTTGTTTGTGTTGATGTTCATTTCTATCGCCTGTTTCTATGCACAGTTCTTTCTTCTAGTTGAAACTTGTTCCAGAATGCTTCCAACCCTCCACTAACATAAGAGACCGCCACACCCAGAGATGAATATGAGTTTTTGTTCAGCTGCTGTTTCTTACACCTGATTGGTGGAAAGCATCAAAGGCTTACCTGGTGCTAGGCAGTGGTGGAAAAAGTAACCAACTGTCATACTTGAGTAAAAGTAGAGATACCTTAATAGAAAATGACTCAAGTAAAAGTCACCCAGTAAAATACTACTTGAGTGAAAGTCAAAAATCGTTTCAAATTCCATATATTAAAGAAACCAGATTTCACAATTTTCTTGTTTTTAAAATGTACGGAAGGCCAGGGGAACACTCTAACATTCAGACATAATTTACAAATGAAATAAGTGAGTGAGTCTGCCAGATCAGGGGCAGTAGGGATGACCAGGGTTGTTCTGTTGATAAGTGCGTGAATTGGACTATTTCCCTGTCCTGCTGAGCATTCAAAATGTAATAAGTACTTTTTGGTGTCAAGGAAAATGTATGGAGTAAAAAGTACATCATTTACTTTAGGAATATAGTGAAGTGAAAGTAAAATAAAGCACAGCAATTCCTTATCATATTACCAGTTTTTTAAGTTACCCTCTTTTCATTGTGTTTCTCTATCCTCTTTTCATTGAACACATTTCATTTTTACTTTTGTTTGTTGCATTGACATGCAGAGACCTTCCTTTGCAACACAATATTAGGAATGTGTTTCATTTGGCTATTTCAGCCACACCTGTTGCTGGCAGGTATATTTATTCTTATTTATTTTACCTTCACCTTAAAATCGAGCACACAGCCATGCGATATTCATAGACAAGCATTGGCAATAGAAAGACCTTCTTGAAGATCTTTTAACGATGGCGGAGGAGATGGCTGCCGTTTTACGGGCTCCTAAACAATTGTGCTATTGTGTGTTTCTTCACGTTATTTGTAACTTATTTTGTACAAAATGACCGAAAAGAGCTTCTTGATATCAGGACACCGATTACTCACCTCGTACTGGACAAATATTTTTTCTTTAACGAGTTGTACGCAAATGATTTACTTCAGACACCCGACAAGGCCCAAATCCCCGTAATTTGCATGAAGAAAAGACGGAGATATCGGGGACGTAGGCCTATTAGCCAACGTGCAATCATGGGGTAACAAAATGGATGAGCTCTGATCAAGACTATCCTAATAACAGGATATTAAAAACTGTAATATCTTATGTTTCACCGAGTCGTGGCTGAACGACGACATGGATAACAAACAGCTGGCTGGGATTTACGTGTATTGGTATGATAGAACAGCTGCCTCCGGTAAGACAAGGGGTGGCGGTCTGTGTCTACTTGTCAATGACAGCTGGGGCACAAAATCTAATATTAAGGTTTTGCTCGCCTGAGGTAGTGTATCTCATGGTAAGCTGCAGACCACACTATTTACCAAGGGAGTTTATCTATATTTTTCATAGCTATTTTTTTTTTAAATTACATTTAATTGTTTGTGTCAAAAATGCCAATTGGCAACGCATCCCTTATGGGATTAATTGACACAAACAAACAATACAATAATTCACTATGGTAATTAAATTATAATTCTTCTTCCGGTGTTCTCTGCACCGCATTAAGAGTAAAAAAAAAGTAAGGTAAAAATCAATACATAATAGTAAATAAGATTACCCAAACAATACTCACATCCCTAGAGCAGTAAAATAATATGCACACACACGCACGCACGCACGCACGCACGCACGCACACACACACACGCCATTTACAACATAGAAGCTAAATATTATTACAATTTAATTATAGGTCTCCCTTTTTCTTTTATCTCAGGCTTTATCTAAATATTCTGCAAACGGAAATACACATTTCATTTTCTCCTCATCACTCAGCCACATAACACCAGGGTATATGCTTTCTGGAATAAGAGCAAGCATATATCGTGGTAGAAAGGGCAACAGAGGATAAAATTAGTTTCATTCTCTATTTCTTCGAGGTCACAATAGTTACATAGTCTTTCCTCTTCCATTTCACCACAATACTGACCTGTCTCAATACGCAGAGGCAATATTCCTGATCTGACCTGTTTCAATACGCAGAGGCAATATCCCTGATCTGACCTGTTTCAATACGCAGAGGCAATATCCCTGATCTGACCTGTTTCAATACACAGAGACAATACCCCTGATCTTACCTGTTTCAATACGCAGAGACAATATCCCTGATCTTACCTGTTTCAATACGCAGAGACAATATCCCTGATCGCACCTGTTTCAATACGCAGAGACAATATCCCTGATCTTACATGTTTCAATACGCAGAGGCAATATCCCTGATCTGACCTGTTTCAATACGCAGAGACAATATCCCTGATCTGACATGTTTCAATACGCAGAGACAATGTCCCTGATCTTACATGTTTCAATATGCAGAGGCAATATCCCTGATCTGACCTGTTTCAATACGCAGAGACAATATCCCTGATCTTACCTGTTTCAATACGCAGAGACAATGTCCCTGATCTTACATGTTTCAATATGCAGAGACAATATCCCTGATCTGACCTGTTTCAATATGCAGAGGCAATATCCCTGATCTTACCTGTTTCAATACGCAGAGGCAATATCCCTGATCTGACATGTTTCAATACGCAGAGACAATATCCATTTTACATTACATTTAAGTCATTTAGCAGACGCTCTTATCCAGAGCGACTTACAAATTGGTGCATTCACCTTATGACATCCAGTGGGACAGTCACTTAACAATAGAGCATCTAAAACTTAGGGGGGGTGGGGTGAGAGGGATTACTTAACCTATCCTAGGTATTCCTTAAAGAGGTGGGGTTTCAGGTGTCTCCGGAAGGTGGTGATTGACTCCGCTGTCCTGGCGTCGTGAGGGAGTTTGTTCCACCATTGGGGGGCCAGGGCAGCGAACAGTTTTGACTGGGCTGAGCGGGAGCTGTACTTCCTCAGTGGTAGGGAGGCGAGCAGGCCAGAGGTGGATGAACGCAGTGCCCTTGTTTGGGTGTAGGGCCTGATCAGAGCCTGGAGGTACTGAGGTGCCGTTCCCCTCACAGCTCCGTAGGCAAGCACCATGGTCTTGTAGCGGATGCGAGCTTCAACTGGAAGCCAGTGGAGAGAACGGAGGAGCGGGGTGACGTGAGAGAACTTGGGAAGGTTGAACACCAGACGGGCTGTGGCGTTCTGGATGAGTTGAAGGGGTTTAATGGCACAGGCAGGGAGCCCAGCCAACAGCGAGATGCAGTAATCCAGACGGGAGATGACAAGTGCCTGGATTAGGACCTGTGCCGCTTCCTGTGTGAGGCAGGGTCGTACTCTGCGGATGTTGTAGAGCATGAACCTACAGGAACGGGCCACCGCCTTGATGTTAGTTGAGAACGACAGGGTGTTGTCCAGGATCACGCCAAGGTTCTTGGCGCTCTGGGAGGAGGACACAATGGAGTTGTCAACCGTGATGGCGAGATCATGGAACGGGCAGTCCTTCCCGGGAGGAAGAGCAGCTCCGTCTTGCCGAGGTTCAGCTTGAGGTGGTGATCCGTCATCCACACTGATATGTCTGCCAGACATGCAGAGATGCGATTCGCCACCTGGTCATCAGAAGGGGGGAAAGGAGAAGATTAATTGTGTGTCGTCTGCATAGCAATGATAAGAGAGACCATGTGAGGTTATGACAGAGCCAAGTGACTTGGTGTATAGCGAGAATAGGAGAGGGCCAAGAACAGAGCCCTGGGGGACACCAGTGGTGAGAGCGCGTGGTGAGGAGACAGATTCTCGCCACGCCACCTGGTAGGAGCGACCTGTCAGGTAGGACGCAATCCAAGCGTGGGCCGCGCCGGAGATGCCCAACTCGGAGAGGGTGGAGAGGAGGATCTGATGGTTCACAGTATCGAAGGCAGCCGATAGATCTAGAAGGATGAGAGCAGAGGAGAGAGAGTTAGCTTTAGCAGTGCGGAGCGCCTCCGTGATACAGAGGAGAGCAGTCTCAGTTGAATGACTAGTCTTGAAACCTGACTGATTTGGATCAAGAAGGTCATTCAGAGAGAGATAGCGGGAGAGCTGGCCAAGGACGGCACGTTCAAGAGTTTTGGAGAGAAAAGAAAGAAGGGATACTGGTCTGTAATTGTTGACATCGGAGGGATCGAGTGTAGGTTTTTTCAGAAGGGGTGCAACTCTCGCTCTCTTGAAGACGGAAGGGACGTAGCCAACGGTCAGGGATGAGTTGATGAGCGAGGTGAGGTAAGGGAGAAGGTCTCCGGAAATGGTCTGGAGAAGAGAGGAGGGGATAGGGTCAAGCGGGCAGGTTGTTGGGCGGCCGGCCGTCACAAGACGCGAGATTTCATCTGGGGAGAGAGGGGAGAAAGAGGTCAGAGCACAGGGTAGGGCAGTGTGAGCAGAACCAGCGGTGTCGTTTGACTTAGCAAACGAGGATCGGATGTCGTCGACCTTCTTTTCAAAATGGTTGACGAAGTCATCTGCAGAGAGGGAGGAGGGGGGAAGGGGGCAGAGGATTCAGGAGGGAGGAGAAGGTGGCAAAGAGCTTCCTAGGGTTAGAGGCAGATGCTTGGAATTTAGCGTGGTAGAAAGTGGCTTTAGCAGCAGAGACAGAGGAGGAAAATGTAGAGAGGAGGGAGTGAAAGGATGCCAGGTCCGCAGGGAGGCGAGTTTTCCTCCATTTCCGCTCGGCTGCCCGGAGCCCTGTTCTGTGAGCTCGCAATGAGTCATCGAGCCACGGAGCGGGAGGGGAGGACCGAGCCGGCCTGGAGGATAGGGGACATAGAGAGTCAAGGGATGCAGAGAGGGAGGAGAGGAGGGTTGAGGAGGCAGAATCAGGAGATAGGTGGGAGAAGGTTTGAGCGGAGGGAAGAGATGATAGGATGGAAGAGGAGAGAGTAGCGGGGGAGAGAGAGCGAAGGTTGGGACGGCGCGATACCATCCGAGTAGGGGCAGTGTGGGAGGAGTTGGATGAGAGCGAGAGGGAAAAGGATACAAGGCAGTGGTCGGAGACTTGGAGGGGAGTTGCAATGAGGTTAGTGGAAGAACAGCATCTAGTAAAGATGAGGTCGAGCGTATTGCCTGCCTTGTGAGTAGGGGGGAAGGTGAGAGGGTGAGGTCAAAAGAGGAGAGGAGTGGAAAGAAGGAGGCAGAGAGGAAAGAGTCAAAGGTAGACGTGGGGAGGTTAAAGTCGCCCAGAACTGTGAGAGGTGAGCCGTCCTCAGGAAAGGAGCTTATCAAGGCATCAAGCTCATTGATGAACTCTCCAAGGGAACCTGGAGGGCGATAAATGATAAGGATGTTAAGCTTGAAAGGGCTAGTAACTGTGACAGCATGGAATTCAAAGGAGGCGATAGACAGATGGGTAAGGGGAGAAAGAGAGAATGACCACTTGGGAGAGATGAGGATCCCGGTGCCACCACCCCGCTGACCAGACGCTCTCGGGGTATGCGAGAACACGTGGGCGGACGAAGAGAGAGCAGTAGGAGTAGCAGTGTTGTCTGTGGTGATCCATGTTTCCGTCAGTGCCAAGAAGTCGAGGGACTGGAGGGAGGCATAGGCTGAGATGAACTCTGCCTTGTTGACCGCAGATTGGCAGTTCCAGAGGCTACCGGAGACCTGTAACTCCACGTGGGTCGTGCGCGCTGGGACCACCAGAGTAGGGTGGCCGCGGCCACGCGGTGAGGAGCGTTTGTATGGTCTGTGCAGAGAGGAGAGAACAGGGATAAACAGACACATAGTTGACAGGCTACAGAAGAGGCTACGCTAATGCAAAGGAGATTGGAATGACAAGTGGACTACACGTCTCGAATGTTCAGAAAGTTAAGCTACGTAGCAAGAATCTTATTGACTAAAATGATTAAAATGATACAGTACTGCTGAAGTAGGCCAGCTGGCAGTGGGTGCGTTGTTGACACTACACTAATCAAGTCGTTCCGTTGAGTGTAATAGTTTCTGCAGTGTTGCTATTCGGGGCCTAGCAGGCTAGCTAGCAGTGTTGATTACGTTACGTTGCGTTAAAAGATATCCCTGATATCCCTGATCTTACATGTTTCAATACGCAGAGGCAATATCCCTGATCTTACCTGTTTCAATACGCAGAGGCAATATCCCTGATCTGACATGTTTCAATACGCAGAGACAATATCCCTGATCTTACATGTTTCAATACGCAGAGGCAATATCTCTGATCTTACATGTTTCAATACGCAGAGGCAATATCCCTGATCTTACATGTTTCAATACGCAGAGGCAATATCCCTGATCTTACATGTTTCAATATGCAGACACAATATCCCTGATCTTACATGTTTCAATACGCAGAGGCAATATCCCTGATCTTACATGTTTCAATACGCAGAGGCAATATCCCTGATCTTACCTGTGTACATAGCGATCTTTTGCTCTTAGGTAGGTTATACATAATATATCTCTCACACACAAATTCACCCTTAGTCTATTTATCACCACAAACCGATGCTGGCACTAAGACGGCACTCAATGAGCTGCATAAGGCCATAAGCAAACAAGAAAATGCTCATCCAGAGGTGGCGCTCCTGGTGGCCGGGGACTTTAGTGTAGGAAAACTTAAATCCATTTTTAGCTCATTTCTACCAGCATGTTAAATGTGCAACCAGAGTGGGGGGGGGGACTCCAGGCCACCTTTACACCACACACAGAGATGCGTACAAAGCTCTCCCTCGCCCTCCATTTGGCAAATCTGACCATAATTATATCCTCCTGATTCCTGCTTACAAGCAAAAACTAAAGCAGGAAGTACCAGCGGCTATCTCAATAAGGAAGTGGTCAGATGAAGCAGATGCTAAGCTACAGGACTGTTTTGCTAGCACAGACTGGAATATGTTCCGGGATTCTTCCGATGGCATTGAGGAGTATACCACATCAGTCACTGGTTTCCTCAATAAGTGCATCTTCCTGACTCCCTGACTGGGAGTCCTCTTCCTGACTCCCTGACTGGGAGCCTAGTGACCTAGAGGCTGGAGAGGGAGCACACGTGACACATAGCCTGTTCTCTCTGCTACAGCATGGAAAGCGGTACCGTCTAGTTCCAAAAGGCTTCATAACAGCTTCTACCCCCAAGCCATAAGACTCCTGAACAGCTAATCAAATGGCTACCCAGACTATTTGCATTGTCCCCACCCCAACCCCATTTTTACGTTGCTACAACTCTCGGGTTATTATCCATGCAAAGTCACTATATCTCTACCTATGTGTACATTTGACCTCAATTACCTCTACTAACTGGTACCCCCGCACATTGACTCTGTACTGGTACCAGCTGCATATAGCCTCGCTACTGTTATTTTATTGTTGCTCCTTAATAATGTGTTGTTATTTTTTTATTTTTCATATTTTTCTTTTCGGCATGTTCAGTTTATTTGAGCAAATACTTTCTTAACAATTTTTTCCTTAAAACTGCACTGTTGGTTAAGGGCTTGTAAGTAAGCATTTCACTGTAAGGTTGTATTCAGAGCATGTGACAAATAAAATGTGATTTGATTTTCAGTGACTTTCAATGTGGCACCATCATAGGATGCCACCTTTCCAACAAGTCAGTTTGTCAGATTTCTGACCTGCTAGAGCTGCCCCGGTCAACTGTAAGTACTGTTATTGTGAAGTGGAAATGTCTAGGAGCAACAACGGCTCAGCCGCAAAGTGGTAGGCCACACAAGCGCCACACAAGCGCCACACAAGCTCACAGAGCGGGCCCGCCAAGTGCTGAAGCACGTAAAAATCGTCTGACCTCGGTTGCAACACTCACTACCGATTTCCAAACTGCCTCTGGAAGCAATGTCAGCACAATAACTGTTCGTCATGAGCTTCATGAAATGGGTTTCCATGGACGAGCAGTCGCATAAAAGATCACCATACGCAATGCAAAGCGTTGGCTGGAGAGGTGTAATGCTCGCCACCTTTGGACTCTGGAGCAGTGGAAACGTGTTCTCTGGAGTGATGAATCACGCATCACCATCTGGCAGTCTTGACGAACTAATCTGGGTTTCGCGGATGCTAGGAGGATCAGCCCAATGCATAATGCCAACTGTAAAGTTTGGTGGAGGAGGAATAATGGTCTGGGGCTGTTTTTTATTGTTCGGACTAGACCCCTTAGTTCCAGTGAAGGGAAATCTTAACGTTACAGCATATAATGACATTCTAGACGATTCTGTGCTTCCAACTTTGTGGCAAAAGTTTGAGGAAGGCCCTTTCCTGTTTCAGCATGACAATGCCCCCGTGCACAAAGCGAGGTCCATACAGCAATGGTTTGTATAGATCGATGTGGAAGAACATGACTGGCCTGCACAGAGCCCTGACCTCAACCCCATCGAACACCTTTGGGATAAATTGGAACGCTGACAGCGAACCAGGCCGAATCACCCAACATCAATGCCGACCTCACTTATGCTGGTGTGGCTGAATGGAAACAAGTCCCTGCAGAAATGTTCCAACATCTAGTGGAAAGTCTTCCTAGAAGAGTAGAGGCTGTTATAGCAGTAAAGGGAGGACCAAATCCATATTAATGGCCCTGATTTTGGAATAAGATGTTGGACTAGCAGGCGTCAACATACTTTTGGTCATGTAGTGTAGTGGTCATGTACACTGCTCAAAAAAATAAAGGGAACACTTAAACAACACAATGTAACTCCAAGTCAATCACACTTCTGTGAAATCAAACTGTCCACTTAGGAAGCAACACTGATTGACAATAAATTTCACATGCTGTTGTGCAAATGGAATAGACAACAGGTGGAAATTATAGGCAATTAGCAAGACACCCCCAATAAAGGAGGGTTTCTGCAGGTTGTGACCACAGACCACTTCTCAGTTCTTATGCTTCCTGGCTGATGTTTTGGTCACTTTTGAATGCTGGTGGTGCTTTCACTCTAGTGGTAGCATGAGACGGAGTCTACAACCCACACAAGTGGATCAGGTAGTGCAGCTCATCCAGGATGACACATCAATGACAGCTGTGGCAAGAAGGTTTGCTGTGTCTGTCAGCGTAGTGTCCAGAGCATGGAGGTGCTACCAGGAGACCAGTACATCAGGAGACATGGAGGAGGCCGTAGGAGGGCAACAACCCAGCAGCAGGACCACTACCTCCGCCTTTGTGAAAGGAGGAGCAGGAGGAGCACTGCCAGAGCCCTGCAAAATGACCTCCAGTAGGCCATAAATGTGCATGTGTCTGCTCAAACGGTCAGGAACAGACTCCATGAGGGTGGTATGAGGGCCCGACGTCCACGGGTGTGGGTTGTGCTTACAGCCCAACACCGTGCAGGACGTTTGGCATTTGCCAGAGAACACCAAGATTAGCAAATTTGCCACTGGCGCCCTGTGCTCTTCACAGATGAAAGCAGGTTCACACTGAGCACGTGACAGACGTGACAGAGTCTGGAGACGCCGTGGAGAACATTCTGCTGCTTGCAACATCCTCCAGCATGACCGGTTTGGCGGTGGGTCAGTCATGGTGTGGGGTGGCATTTCTTTGGGGGGCCGGACAGCCCTCGATGTGCTCGCCAGAGGTAGCCTGACTGCCATTAGGTACCGAGATGAGATCCTCAGACCCCTTGTGAGACCATATGCTGGTGCGGTTGGCCCTGGGTTCCTCCTAATGCAAGACAATGCTAGACCTCATGTGGCTGGAGTGTGTCAGCAGTTCCTGTAAGAGGAAGGCATTGATGCTATGGACTGGCGCGCCTGTTCCTCAGACCTGAATCCAATTGAGCACATCTGGGACATCATGTCTCACTCCATCCACCAACGCCACATTGCACCACAGACTGTCCAGGAGTTGGCGGATGCTTTAGTCCAGGTCTGGGAGGAGATCCCTGAGGAGACCATCCGCCACCTCATCAGGAGCATGCCCAGGCGTTGTAGGGAGGTCATACAGACACGTGGAGGCCACACACACTACTGAGCCTCATTTGGATTGTTTTTAGGACATTACATCAAAGTTGGATCAGCCTGTAGTGTGGTTTTCCACTTTAATTTTGAGTGTGACTCCAAATCCAGACCTCCATGGGTTGATAAATTTGATTTCCATTGATAATTTTTGTGTGATTTTGTTGTCAGCACATTCAACTATGTAAAGAAAAAAGTATTTAATAAGAATATTTCATTCATTTAGATCTAGGTTGTGTTATTTTAGTGTTCCCTTTATTTTTTTGAGCAGTGTATATACTACCTACACATGTTAAGTTACATACACAATAAATTGGTATTATCATATTATTGATAGGCCATCTCTCCATTAACTTAACCCAGGACAAATGGATATAAGGAAACAGCAGTTTGAGCATGTTTTGTTTGTGTGTTGGTCTTGATTTCCAGCTCCTGTTTCTATGCACAGTCCTTTCTTCCAGTTGAAACTTGTTCCGGAATGCTTCCAGCCCTCCACTAACATAAGAGACCGCCACACCCAGAGGTGAATACGATGTTTTCTTTGGCTGCTGTTCCTTACACCTGATTGGTGGAAAGCATCAAAGGCTTACCTGGTGCAAGGTAACTCTATTATTGAATGGAGAGGTGGGCCAGCGGAAGACGCGAGGCAGTGGGTGAGAGGGAGGGGGGCACTTTCAAATCAGCAAGATAATTCATCCTTTCAACTTTTTTAATAAAGGCACGGCAATTCCTTATCACATTACCTGTTTTTTTTAAGTTACCTGACTTTTCATTGTTTCTCTACCCCCTTTTCATTGAACAAATGTTATTTTTACTTTTTTTGTTTCACTGACATGCAGAGACCTTCCTTTGTTGTCTCTTTATTTCGTTATTCTTATTCTTCATGGTTATCGAGAGGCCAGGGATGGACTGAACTAGAAGGTTTTTGCTTACTATGGAGATCATCCCAAATCTAAATCTCCAAGGAAATGGACTGTGGCTCATTTCTCCTTGATACGACCAGCAACCACCCACTTTCATGGGCAAACTTTGGAGATAAGCTTTCATAGACGATGTTCACAATGTCTTTTACTGGATGGCTGTGTTGATGTTCCCAGGACAAAGAGTATCAGTATATTTTCAGATGGCCATGAGCACATCTTTGTTGGGAGAATATTTGTGGGCAACAACAAAAAAACTTCCAGATGTGTGGTGTATGGAAAACATCATCAAATGTCTACTTGTGATAATTCCCCAAACATGTCAGAACATATCAGCTCTATGAGGAGGATTGCCTCTATTCAACGCTGTCGCGTTACTGTATGTCCCCACACATGACACAACAACAAAGGCAAAAAGGCTTATGTTATACGAATGTACAGTTCCTACATGTGCATTCAACTTTAATGTGTGTGACTAGTATGTATTTGAGCATCCATGTTCTCAAACAGACACACAAACACACCTGAGCTATTGACATATTTTATATTTCATACAGGCTGATACGTACTAATGCTTCAGGATTATAACACACTGGGATCACACGTATGTACCCATGGGATGTGAACTTTCAATGACATCAAAAACACTTTCTTCATTTCATATAACACCTCTCTCAACTAGTGTTTACTGTTCATCCACTTTGCCCACGCATCAGAGGTCTCAGCTCAGTGAATGGGCAATCTCCCCCACATACATTCCTGCCCTTGAACTGGTTTCTATTTTTCTGTATTTTGTTCACATCCACCAAGGAGAAGTATTCTACCTCTATTCACATTCCACAGGCTATTCACAACGACTCATCCAATAGATTCATGCAATCCTTTAGTCACTCAATCAAGGGCTGCGTTTTACACAAGTTCTGATATTCTGCCAAATGACTGTCAAAAGAGCTGATCTGTTTGGTCAAATTACAAATTAGGGAAACAAATATCAGAATTGGGTAGTGTAAATGCAGCCAACATGACAGTTAGGCTCAACGTAACTACATAGACAAAGGATGTGACTTCTGTCTAGCTTTTGAGAATGAGGCGTGGTGGTAATGGTTCACCACTAGACTAAAAGTTATCATCAGGTATTGTAAGAAAAGATCCTCCCAGATATCACACTTTAGGAATCTTTACAATGGTCATAGGCCTCTTATAAGACACGTCATCATCGTCCCTGGCAACACTTGCTGTAATGTATGTACTAGGTCTAGGAGACAGGGATGGAGTGGAAAGTTCCTTTTTGGCTCCAGTTTAATGACAACTGATCCAGGCAGTTGGACGGGCACACCTGACGGAATGCAGCCCATGACTCAACCGCTGTGCAGCGCATGTCTCCACACGCTGAGAGAATAGAACAGGAAAACTACTCCAATGTTCTGTGTCAGTACTTGTCTTATAGGGCGGTATACAAACAGAAGATGAGGAGCTGGGGCAGAACTAACAGAGAATCATGTACAGTCTTGCTGCTGCTAAGGCGTGTTATTTTCTTTGTATACGCAGTAAAAGACCCACAAGTCCTGATTCAAGATGCTGATTAGAGAGAAAGGATACAGGCAGATTACATTCACTGTGTCAACAGACATGGTCTGTCCTTGATTCCTGGTTGACTATTACAGAAGACAAAAACACACACATCATTGAACAACTTTAAATACCCCTTTCTGGAATACCAAGTGAGAGTAACTTGTTTGATTTCACCTCACAGCCCTGTGTTCACCTTTACTACACATATTATCCCTTTCCTTTTCTCTCATTTCCATGTAAACAGAGGAGTCACCAACTCAGAACCTGTCCCAGAGATGGTCAAATTTCTCCACTGGGTGGGTCTACAGTTCTGGCTGATGTGTTAAACTGGGGACCCAACCTCTGTCCATACAAATGGCAGTGGTTGAAAAAGTTTCCAATTGTCATACTTGAGTAAAAGTATAGATACCTAAATAGAAAAGGATTCACGTAAATGTGAATCACCCAGTAAAATACTACTTGGGAGTAAAAATCTAAAGGTTTTTGGTTTTAAATACACTTAAATATCAAAAGTAAATGTAATTGCTAATATATACTTAAGTACCAAAAGTAAAAGTATAAATAATTTCAAATTCCTTATATTAAGCAAACCAGACGGCACCATTTTCTTGTTTTTATTTTATTTACAGATACCCAGGGGTACATTGCAAAACTCAGACATAATTTACAAACGAAACGTGTGTTTAGTGAGTCCGCCAGATCAGAGGCAGTAGAGATGACCAGGGATGTTCTGATAAGTGTGTGAATTGAACCATTTTTCTGTCCTGCTAAGAATTCAAAATGTAATGAGTAGTTTCAAGAGTCAGGGAAAATTGATAGTGTAAAAAGTCGATTATTTTCTTTAGGAATGTAGTGAGGTAAAAGTACAAGTAGTCAAAAATATAAATACTAATGTACAGATACCCCAAAAAACGACTTAAGTAGTACTTTAAAGTATTTTTACTTAAGTACTTTACACCACTGACAAATGGACAGGTCCTCTTATACAATGAGAGTGCGCTTCATATGTTCTGGTCCCCATATAGTATGAGTTTAATGAATAACTGCTGTGTCTAATGCATTGGTGATGATATGGGACTAATATCAGCACCCAGAACCAAACCATCCAAGGCTGTCACAAGAGAGTAAAATGGGACTGATACTGTATAATTAAGAAATTATGATTAATCCGAAATAAAGTATCTTTCCTACTATACTCAGGGACTTTATTCATGGTCTTGATCCTTATTTAAGAACCTTTGAACAAAAAAACCCTTCATTTGAATACTGTCTGTTGTGCACTTCAGTCATTATATTTATCAAATTTATTTGAAAAATACATAAATTGCATTGTATAAATATACAAACAAAAAAGTGAAATAGATAAACTGCAACTGTACTTTGATAAAAATATGTAAATATACCTATAAGTGGACCTCACTGTTTGCATCCATGTAATATACATTCTGGGACATATCATCAACAACTATGTTTACTGAAACACATTCAAATCAACACGCTTTACTGGCTTTGTGCAGAGTGCATGTATTTTATAATCTATCATTCACATGAACACAGAAATGAATCGTCAGTATTCAAGCCATAGTTGTGCATAACCTACTGACAAACAACATGACCAGAAAAATACTCTCTCAATATCCAGAAGGATTTAAAAAATCTTTCATCATCTAACAATATTGACGTATGCGCCATCTTTTCACATCAAAGCCTAGAGCCGCCTCTGCTATTAGTAATGGAGGATGAGACAGGTAAAACTTCCCAGGGCATAAGAACAGCAATGGTGTGGGCACAGTGTGGCAAAGGTTGAGTCCTTTCCGAAAAATAACAATGGTAAAGTTGTGAGGTGTGGTAGACAGCAAACAAATAACTTGAGAATATACCACATTGCCCAGCCCTAGTGCAAAACTCTTCTAATGATGGATGTTTTATTTAAAGTGACTCAATTCATTTGATTGTGTTGTAATCAAATTGGTCACATGCGCCGAATAAAACGGGTATAGAGCTTACCGTGAAATGCTTACTTACAAGTCCTTAACCAACAATGCAGTTCAAGAAATAGAGTTGAGAAAATATTTACTAAATAAACTAAAGTTTTTAAAAAGTAACACAATAAAGAGGCTATACAGGGTGTACCGGTACCGAGTCAGTGTGCAGGAGTGGGGGGGGGGGGGGGGGGGGGGCGGGGAAACACCGGTCATCAACACAAAGGTAAGTAAACAATGCCTACAGAGGAACAATGAAGAACTGGCCAAGTCTTGCCTATCCAGAAGAGAAATGGAAGATACTTCTCATTGCCTCCAGACTCGTTATTCGACTTCTTTACATTCTCTCTTTTTGGTGTGTCATCATAGTGGTCTCTGACTTGTGGTCAGACTCACTCAGGTGGAACAAACTTAAACTTGAAACCTTTTTTCAACGCTGAATTGAATGTCATTGAGAAAACAGAAAGGTGTTCATGTATTTTTTTTTGGCCATAAATATTTTCTAAATGTAAAAGTAATCGACAGTATCTGTAATCTGATTACAATATTTTTGTTGGTGACGTAATTGATGACCTTTTTTTTAGTAATCAGGTTACATGTGACTGATTACATGTAATCAGTTACTCCCCAACCTTGAGTATAAGATGGGGCTGAGGCATCCTTGCTGGGCAACTTTAGAGAGTTGGACTCCATTTGATTCTTGCCACCGATCACCAGAGACGTAGCCATGACCACCTGGCGTGACTGGATGGTGGAGTTGCGTGATTGGTGTATCTGGATGAAACACTCTTTACATCGTTTCCCCACCAGGTACAGGATCTCAAAGAAAGATAGCAGGATACAGGCCAGGCTGGTGACCACCATGAAAATGGTGAAGATACGCTTCTCTGTGGGGCGAGAGATGAAGCAGTCCACTTTGTTGGGACAGGGCTTCTGCTCACACTTGATGAGAGAGGGGAAGTCATAGCCCTCGTAGATATGATAGATTAAATACACAAAGGTGCCGTCCACAGCTATCTTGAAGATCAGGGTCAGGACGTAGGTCCACCACAGCCCCCCGCGCTTCTTGCCGGTGTTCTTGTAAAGTTTCCGACAGCCCTCGCCATATTTGAGCGTGTGTTTGCGCTCACGTTCATCTCTGTAGGCCACGTGCATCACCACCATGAAGGAGGGACAGGTGACAAAGATGAGCTGCAGGGCCCATAGGCGGATGTGGGACACAGGGAAGAAGTGGTCGTAACAGACATTATGGCAGCCAGGCTGGGCCGTGTTGCACTGGAAGTCCTTCTGCTCATCCCCCCACACCTTCTCTGCTGCCACGACAAACACCATGACCCTAAAGAGGAAGACAACGGACAGCCACACACGGCCGAATGCCGTGGAGTACTTGTTCACCCCACTGAGGAGGCCCTGGAGGAATGCCCAGTTCATTGGAAAGCTGACTCACAATCTACCTCTCTGACAGAAGTTAAGATGGAGGATGGTGTGAGAAACCCTTTTCGGTTGAAAATTGTTGGTTGAGATCTCAAGTCAAATTCTGGAGTGTTCTTTACTTCCAGCCATCTATAGAAGAGAGAGAGAGGGATTAGGGGGAAGAGATGGCCTTTGAGTATGAGTGAACAAAAACATAACTGGTGTTATGACATCAGAACTATGAAATAACACATGGAATAATGTAGTAAGCAAAAAATTGTTAAATCAAAATATATTTTATATTTGAGATTCTTCAAAGTTGCCACCTTTTGCCTTGATGACAGCTTTGCACACTCTTGGCATTCTCTCAACCTGCTACATGAGGTATATATAGTCACCTGGAATGTATTTCAATTAACAGGTGTGCCTTAAGTTAATTTGTGGAATTTCTTTCCTTCTTAATGCGTAATCACCCTTTGCCTCGATGACATCTTTGCACACCGTTGGCCTTCTCTCAACCAGCTTCACCTGGAATGCTTTTCCAACAGTCTTGAAGGAGTTCCCACAAATGCTGAGCACTTGTTGGCTGCTTTTCCTTTACTCAGCGGTCAGAATCATCCCAAACCATCACCATTTGGTTGAGGTCGGGGGGATTGTGGAGGCTAGGTCATCTGATGCAGCACTATCACACTCCTTGGTAAAATAGCTCTTATACAGCCTGGAGGTGTGTTGTGTCATTGTCATATTGAAAAATAAATTGAACTAAGCCCAAACCAGATGGGATGGCATATCGCTGTAGAATGCTGTGGTAGCCATGCTTGTTAAGTGTGCCTGGAATTCTAAATAAATCACTGACAGTGTCCCCAGCAAAGCACCACCACACCTCTTCCTCCATGCTTCACGGTGGGAACCACACATGCGGAAATCATCCGTTCACCTTCTCTGTGTCTCACAAATACACGGCATTTGCAACCAAAAATCAGACCAAAGGACAGATTTCCACCGTTCTAATGTCCATTATTTGTCTATTATTTGTGTTTCTTAGTCTCTTATTATTGGTGTCCTTTAATAGTGGTTTCTTTGCAGCAATTCGACCATGAAGGCCTGATTCACGTAGTCTTCTCTAAACAGTTTATTTTGAAATGTGTCTGTTACTTCAACTTGTAATATATTGATTTGGGCTCCAATTGCTGAGGCTGGTAACTCTAATGAACTTATCCTCTGCAGCAGAGGTAACTCTGGGTCTTCCTTTCCTGTGGCGGTCCTCATGAGAGCCAGTTTCATCATAGCGTTTGATGGTTTTTGCAACTGCACTTGAAGAAACTTTCAAAGTCCTTGACATTTTCCACATTGACTGACCTTCATGTCTTAAAGTAATGATGGACTATCATTTCTCTTTGCTTATTTGAACTGTTCTTGCCATAATATGGACTTGGTCTTTAACCAAATAGAGCTATCTTCTGTATACCACCCTTACCTTGTCACAACACAACTGATTGGCTGAAACGCATCAAGGAAAGAAAGAAATTCCACGAATTAACTTCCACAAAGACACATCTGTTCATTCAATGCATTCGAGGTGACTACCTCATGATGCTGGTTGAGAGAATGCCAAGAGTGTGCAAAGCTGTCATCAAGGCAAATGGTGGCTACTTTGAAGAATCTCAAATATATTTTGATTTGTTTAACCATTTTTTGGTTACTGCATGATTCAATGCGTTATTTCATCATGTTGATGTCTTCACTATTATACTACAATGTAGAAATAGTTTTTTAAAAACAACCCTGGAATGAGTAGGTGTGTCCAAACTTTTGACTGACCCTGTATATATTTAACCCCCGGGCGCTGAAGACGTGGATGTCGATTAAGGCAGATTCAGAGGGGTTTAAACTGAAATGTGCAGAAGACCCATTTCAGTTGAATACATTCAGTTGGACAACTGACTTGGTACACTATTCCCATGTTTTATTCACACATAATAGTTTTTTCCCTGTGTAATAAATAGGCATAACTGGGAGCTATTTTCACACTTACCGCCTTTTTCAAAATGAGATTAAATGATGAATAATAATGTGTATGTATCAAGGATGGCAAAAACACCCATGTCCTAAAAGTACATGACAAGATTCCTATTTAGTAGCAAGTTAACTATTGCAAAAGGGCAAGTTAAATGTTCAGAGTAGGTCTTAACACCGACAGGCTATGCAGCAACTACAGTACTTTATTCCCCAATTGTTTATTCTAGTGAGTTCGCTGAATAATAGAAAAAGAATAGAGAAAACCTTTCCCAAACGCAGTCTCTTCAACCAATGAAAAATAACCCAAACTTTCTCTATCGTAATCTAATAACTTTACACTACTAGTATTGATACACAGCTGGAAATGTAAACAAATCATCTACTTACACTTCAAAATGTCTATGACAAAAGGACCATAAACTCAGTCGGGGAAGTTGCAGTCCGAATAGGAACGAGAAAAAACTCTTTGAATGCGACCCCACCGATGAAAATCGGTTTCTCAACGCAGGCGTGTGGGTGGAGCAGTCAGTCACGCAAAGCGATGTTGTCGTACAACAATGAACTTGTTCAGGTGTGGCGGGTGGGGCTCGTGAACCATGCAGATGAGCGGTTTCACGGGCCATTTAAATGTACAGAACTACAATATAAACATGCATTAATTCAAAATATTTGACTGAGTTATCAGTTCATTTAAGGAAATCAGTCAATTGAAATAAATGCCTTGGGCCCTAATCTATGGATTTCACAATACTGGGAATAAAGATATGAGTCTGTTGGTCACAGATACTTTTGGTCAGGTAGTGTATGTGGACACCTGCACATCGAACATCTCATTCCAAAATCGTGGGCATTAATATGGAGTTTGTCCCCCTTTGCTGCTATAACAGCCTCCACTCCTCTGGGAAAGCTTTCCACTAGATGTTGAAACAATGCTGCAGGGAATTGCTTCCATTCAGCCAAAACAACATTAGTGAGGTTGGGCGATTAGGCCTGGCTCAAACCATTTCTGTTTGGACTTTGCTTTGTGCAGCGGGGCATTGTCCTGCTTAAACAGGAAAAGTATTCTCCAAACTGTTGCCACAAAGTTAAAAGCACAGAATGGTCTAGAACAGGGGTACTCACCTCTTACCCTACGAGGTCCCGAACCTGCTGGTTTTCGATTCTACCTGATAGTTAATTGCACACACCTGGTGTAAGTCAGTCCCTGATTAGAGGGGAACAATGAAAAAATGCAGTGGAACTGTCTTTGAGGTCCAGAGTTGAGTTTGAGGGGTCTAAAATGTAATTGTATGCTGTAGCGTTAAGATTTCCCTTCACTGGAACTAAGGGGCCTAGTCCGAACCATGAAAAACAGCCCCAGACCATTATTCCTCCTCCACCAAACTTTACAGTTGGCACTATGCATTGGGGCAGGTAGCGTTCTCCTGGCATCCGCCAAACCCAGATTCGTCTGTCAGACTGCCAGATTGTGAAACTTAATTCAACACTCCAGAGAACGTTTCCACTGCTCCTGAGTCCAATGGCGGAGAGCGTTACGCCACTCCAGCCGACACTTGGCATTGCACATGGTGATCTTAGGCTTGTGTGCGGCTGCTGGGCCATGGAAACCCATTTCATGAAGCTCCCAACGAACAGTTCTTGTGCTGACGTTGCTTCCAGAAGCAGTTCCAGAGGCAGTTTGGAACTCAGTAGTGAGTGTTGCATTTTTACGCGGTAGAAGCTTCAGCACTCGGCGGTCCCGTTTTGTGAGCTTGTGTGGCCTACCACTTTGCGGCTGAGCTTTGTTGCTCCTAGACTTTTCCACTTCACAAGAACAGCACGTACAGTTTTCCCTGCGGCAGCTCTAGCAGAGCAAAAATTTGATTTACTGACTTGTTGGAAAGGTGGCATCCTATGACAGTGCCACATTGAAAGTCACTGAGACGTTCTACTGCCAATGTTTGTCTATGGAGATTGCATGGCGGTGTGCTCAATTCGATACATCTGTCAGCAACGGGTGTGGCTGAAATAGCCAAATCCACTAATTTGAACTTGTTTCCACATACTTTTGTATAGTAGGAGGTCCTTCTGTAGCTCAGTTGGTAGAGCATGGCGCTTGTAACGCCAGGGTAGTGGGTTCGATCCCCGGGACCACCCATACGTAGAATGTATGCACACATGACTGTAAGTCGCTGTGGATAAAAGTGTCTGCTAAATGGCATATTATTATTATATTATAGTGTACATTAGAAAAAGTAGGAGCGTAGATCAGAAAACAAGTGGTGTGACCACCATTTGCCTCATGCTGAAATATGAGGTGATGGTAGCAGATGAATGGCACGACAATGGGCGTCGGGATATCGTCATGGTATCTCTGTGCATTCAAGTTGCCATCGATAAAATGCAATTGTGTTCGTTGTCTGTAGTTTATGCCTGCCCATACCATAACCCCCCAGACACCATGGGGCACTCTGTTCGCAACGTTGACATCAGCAAACCGTTCGTCCACACCACGCCATTCATGCGGTCTGCCATCTGCCAGGTACAGTTGAAACCGGGGTTCATCCGTGAAGAGGACACTTCTCCAGCGGCCAAAGGTGAGTATTTGCACACTGAAGTCGGTTACGACTCCGAACCGCAGTCAGGTAAATACCTTGGTGAGGACTACGAGCATGCAGATGAGCTTCCCCCGAGATGGTTTTTGATAGTTTGTGCAGAAATTATTCAGTTGTGCAAACCCAGAGATTCATCAGCTGTCTGGATGGCTGGTCTCAGACGATCCCGCAGGTGAAGAAGCCAGATGTGGAGGTCCTGGGCTGGCATAGTTACACATGGTCTGCAGTTGTAAGGCTGGTCTGACGTACTCCCAAATTCTCTAAAATGGCATTGGAGGCGGCTTATGGTAAAGAAATGAACAGTCAATTCTCTGGCAACAGCTCTGGTGGACATTCATAGTCAAGCATGCCAATTGCATGCTCCCTCAACTTGACATGTGGCATTGTTGTGACTAAACTACACAATTTAGTGGCCTTTTATTGTCCACAAGGTGCACCTGTGTAATGATCATGCTGTTTAATCAGCTTGTTGATATCTCACACCTGTCAGGTGGATGGATTATCTTGGCAAATAAGAAATGCTCACTAACAGGGATGTAAAACAAATGTGTGCACTAAAGGAGAAAAATAAGCTTTTTGTGCAAATGGTACATTTCTGGGATCTTTTATTTCAGCTCATGAAACAATTTACATGTTGCATTTATTTTAGTTCAGTATAATTTGGACTGGAGCTGCTTTCATTTCAGACATTTTATTTCAAAAAATAGCGGAGAAAATACATGACCAAAAGCATTCTAATCTAAAACAGGTCAATTTTATAGTGAGTAGATGTTAGTACAGTATTGTGAAATACAACAAAATGTTTCATTTTACATCTGGAAAATGTGAAATTGACACAGAAGCTGTTCATATTCATTATAAAAAAAAGTGTTTGCAATATTTACATCACAGAGATGGTGGAACCAACAGGAACAATCCATGTACAGCAGATGAGTCATGGGCAACTGCAGTACATGATACAACATTTGCCATTTTAACAATTCTGCAGTCTGACACTGCTCATTTTTCTCAAACATTCAGTCACACAGAGCTACACAAACATACAACAGTCACTCTTCTGTACTTCAACTCAAACATACTCTCCACAGTCTGAAATGATCACTTTTTGCTTGGGCTTGCCTTCTTTCGTTCCTTCTGCCTGTGGGGACAGAAAACAACATGACAGTCTTAGTACACAACTTCTTCACAGTCTGTAACCACCTATAGGACCATACTTCCCCACCTCCATGCATGTCCCTCTCCTCCACTTACCTCCATGGCTTTGACCACCTCTATGCCCTCCATCAACTCTCCAAACACCACATGTTTGTTATCCAGCCAATCCGTTTTATCACAGGTGATGAAGAACTGAGAGCCGTTGCTGTTTGCTCCAGAGTTAGCCATTGAGAGCTGACCTATTACACATAAGAGGAGAGCTTTGTGATCAGAAACCATATTCAACCAAATCTGCGTATGGCAATGCCTCTCGTGCACTTCCTCACCACTCTACACATTAATTCACAGACAAACATTTAGACCTGGGCGTGTCTCACCTGCAGCAGTGTGTTTGAGGACAAAGTTCTCATCGTCAAACTTGCGCCCGTAGATGGACTTGCCCCCAGTACCATTGTGGTTGGTGAAGTCTCCTCCCTGACACATGAACTGAGGGATGACGCGGTGGAAACTGCTGCCTTTGTAGCCAAAGCCTTTCTCATGTGTGCACAAGCAGCGGAAGTTTTCTATAGGAGATATCAGGGTCGAGAGGGTTGGAGATTTTAGGGGATGCTCCTATTTAACAAGCATACAGTACTTCAGACTAGCTGCATGTTTCCTGCTTTACATATGAGCTCTGATTTGATACGTCCTGGTACCCAGTCACTTCACCCTGCATTCATAATGTATTCATACCCCTTGACCTATTCCACAATGTTGTTATAGCCTGCATTCAAAATGTTTCCCATTATGACAAAGTGAAAGTGCTTACAGAATTTTTGAAACACATATCTAATTCACATAAGTATTCACACCCCTGAGTCAATACATTGTAAAGGCACCTTTGGCAGTCTAAGAGCTTTCTACACTTGGATTGTGTAACATTTTCCCATTATTCTATTCAAATTGGTTGACAATTGCTACACAATGATTTTCAGGTCTTAGCATATATTTTCAAGTAGACTTAAGTCAAAACTGTAACTCTGCCACTTAGGAACATTCACTGTCTTCTTGGTTAGCAACCCCAGTGTAGATTTGGCCTTTTGTTTTAGGTTATTGTCCTGCTGAAAGGTGAATTAATCTCAGTGTCTGGTGTAAAGGATACTAAACAAGGTTTTCATTTAGGATTTTGCCTGTGGTTGGTACCGGTATCCCGTATATAGACTTGTCATTATTTTACTGTGTTTTTTTTGTATATATTTTTTTTAAACTTTAGTTTATTTAGTAAATATTTTCTTAACCAACAATGCTGTTTTAAGAAAAATAAGAGTTAAGGGCTTGTAAGTAAACGTTTCACGGTAAGGTCTACACTACACCTGTTGTATTCGGCGCATGCGACAAATAAAATGTGATTTGATTTAGTTACATTCTGTAGATTTGTTTTAATCCTGAAAAACTCCCCAGTCCTTAACGATTACAAGCATACCCATAACATGATGCAGCCACCACTATGCTTGCAAATACAGAGAGAGGTACTCCGTATTATGTTGTAATGGATTGCCCCAAAAATAACATTTTATATTCAGGACAAAAAGTGACTTGCTTTGCCACATTACTTTAGTGCACTGATTAATATTTGTATTCCGTACATGCTTCCTTCTTTACCCTGTCAATTAAGTTAATATTGTGGAGTAACTACAACTCTGATCCATTTTCAGTTCTATCACAGCCATTAAACTGTAACTGTTTTAAAGTTACCATTGGCCTCATGGTGAAATCCCTGAGCGGTTTCCCTCCTCTCCGGCAACAGAGTTAGGAAGGACGCCTGATTCTTTGTAGTGAGTGGGTGTATTGATTCACCAGCAAAGTGTAATAACTTTACCATGCTCAAAGGGATATTCAATGTCTGCTTTTTAATTTTTACCCATCTACCAATAGGTGCCCTTCTTTGCTTGGCATTGTAAAATCTCCCTGGTCTTTGTAGTTAATCTGTGTTTGAAATTCACTGCTCTACTGAGGGACCTTACAGATAATTGTATTGATGGGAAATTATGTAAAATATATCACTAGCCACTTTAAACAATGCTACCTTATATAATGTTACATACCCTACATTATTCATCTCATATGCATACGTATATACTGTACTCTCATCTACTGCATCCTTATGTAATACATGTATCACTAGCCACTTTAACTATGCCACTTTGTTTACATACTCATCTCATATGTATATACTGTACTCGATACCATCTACTGTATCTTGCCTATGCTGCGCTGTACCATCACTCATTCATATATCTTTATGTACATATTCTTTATCCCCTTACACTGTGTATAAGACAGTAGTTTTGGAATTGTTAGTTAGATTACTTGTTGGTTATTACTGCATTGTCGGAACTAGAAGCACAAGCATTTCGCTACACTAGCATTAACATCTGCTAACCATGTGTATGTGACAAATAACATTTGATTTGATTTGATTTATGTGTGGGGTACAGAGATGTGGTAATTCAAAAATCATGTTAAACTATTATTGTATACAGAGTGACAAATACACTTTTATTTGAATATCCCTAAATATTCCCTGAAGTCTAATGATCAAGTAAGTGTTCTATTTTCAGAAATGTCCCTGGTACTTTATAACAAGGAGAAGCATAGATACCTGCTGTCATGGGAACAATGTCTGCTCGGAGCAGAAAGCGCAGTCTCCCCGCTGGCTTGTTGCCAATCTTGATGTCCATGTAAACCTGGGGGTTCGTTCTGCCCTTCTTGGCTGGGGGCTCGCCCTGCAATCAGTGATAATATATTATCGTGTCAGGCTTTTAGATCATAATATGATACTATGCAATGTACTACACTCACAGAGACAGACAGGAACACACAGTCAACTTACATCTGCTGTTGTTGATTTGGCTGATTCTCCTGTGGACTCCGTAACCTCAGCGTCTTCGACAGTCGTTCCCGAGAACTTCTTCAACCAATCATCATCCGACCAAACTGAGGAAATGGTATACAGTTAGAGGTTTTACCACATCTAAGAGCCATGGGACAGTTTAAAGTCTTTATAGAGAGACTAACGCATATCACTCACCTGGACGAGAAGAGCCCTCTTTGATCCTCATAGGTTTGGCAATGTTGACCCGGATGGTTCTTCCAAACAACTCTGACTCATTCTGTCAATAAAACAGAGGGAAAACATGCATCAATGAGAATTGTCCAATACCACAGCTTTTAAACATGTGAGTCACTGTCTCAGAGTACATACTATCAAAACAAGGGATAATGCAAATCACTGTTAGTTAAACCAATTTGTTAGTGGGAAGCAAACACTCACCATGTTATCAATAGCAGCTGCAGCATCCTGTGGAAGATGAAGAGGGGGATGAAAGACAAACCAGTACAACACAATCACCATGATGACTATTGACCATCCACCATATCCTAGATTAGGATGTTAGGTGACGCGACAAACGGGCACAATGCTAGAATTCTACAAAACACAGCAGTGATCAAATCCATTTTCACTAAACGGCAATAATGTGGTCATCAAAATACATAATAAATCATCTGAAAACACGAATGTGGACGTTGTTAACCATGTCTAAAAATCACAATACTGTACAATATGATATTTATGTGAAATGACCCTAAATGTATGTAAAATAATATAATATTATAAAGCATACCGCGATCCATGCGGAACCTGTGGAATGACTTCACAGTGGTAACTAGCTAGCATCTCCAGCATCATTTTGTATACTTACATTGAGGTTTTCATTAAACTTACCTCTGCCAATTCAAATTCAATGAAGGCGAATCCTCTGTGCTTCTCTGCAAAATAAACAATAACATGAGACGTTAACGTCTGCTCTAAACTTCAGGGTTTCATCTACAAACAGTAGCAGTTTGTTCCGGCTAAGTAGACAGGACGGATAGATTACTTTCTTTTTACTGATTCAGCTGATTGTTTATGCCAAATTTGAATGGTAAAGCCATTTATTCTGACCTGTTTCATAGTCTATTGGAATTTGAATGTCTGTGACATCCCCGAACGGAATGAATGCCGCGTGCAGCACTTTTTCGTCCACCTCTTCTGTGAGACCACCTGTCAACACAACAGACACACACAATCAAGTTCGTTTTATCTGATTTGAATCAACTCATAGTAAACTCTTTCAAGCTTTTATAACTAAAGGTGTTCATATAATATCACGAACGGGGCATTACAACAACCAACAGCTTGATAGACGTTCAATTGCTAACGTTATACACACTTGCTGCCTGCAACTAGCTAACTATCTAGCCAGCTTATTCACAGACTGGTCCACTTTACACGTAAATAATGTGTAGCTTAATTGCCAGGAGATTACTAAAATATGTTTATTTCAACTACACAGTAACTACGTACAAAAACTATTGCAAAAGAGTAGCCAACTCACCAACATACAGCACTCGTTTGGTCGCCGCCATCTTGTAACCTTTAACCCTTGAACCCAACAAGGCTCGTGATTGGTGCGTTCCAACCAAAGCCCACCTCTCTGGTGATTCATGTTTGAGCTCCGGCGCCACCTGTCTTCTCCATTTAAAGATTATCGCTCAATCTTAACCAGTGGGACTCTCCAAAAACTGAAATCTTACAGCTCAACTCAAAATACAGTATAGTACCTTTTTTTTCCAATCACTGTTGCTGGCTAGTTGTTATAATAGTTGTCTTACTTCTCAATTCCCCAAACCTATTTTTTTTTTATGGTCCTCAGTTCCTGCGAAGGTAGCTAGTGTTATTCATGTAACATTAATTCGCTTTTTGGTTGTGAAATTAATAAATAATTTGATCAATAACCAATAATCTAATCTTTATTCAATGCTTCACTTGAGCAATGAAATGTGTACACACTAGGCATTTTTACACTACATTATTCTTAGGTTAAGAGTCCCTGGACTAGCTTATCCGGTTCAAACAAAGCAATGGTTAACCTAAGATTTAGCCCTGGGGTAATGTGCAGTGTGAACAGGCCTACTGTGGGGCTATGGCAGTATGCAAACTATTGTGGAAAAGAAAAACAAACATTGTAAATTTGATATTCATCCCTTTATTGAGAATACCATATACCACACCACCCATGATAACATGATGGGACGGAGGAATCCAATCGTCCAAATGAAATCATAAAACAAAACTTTCAAACAAAGAATAAGAGCAAAGCAAATTTGCATCAGAGAAAAGGGGTCTGTCCTGGCCACAAAATCAAGGGCCTTATTTAGTTGGAAGTTTTGCTTTTGGTAAAGTTAAAATGTATTACAGAATTTTTTTTTTAAACTAGACAAATTAAGTACTGTAATCTCTTTAAAAAATATTTAAGTATGTTTTTAAAAGATTTTTTCTATTTTTTTCAACCCTGTTTTTATTTATTTTTGCATAGGATTTTGTAGAGATGACCCAGTCATTTGGAGCCAATGTAGTGATCTCTCCTCATCTTTTTCTCAGTTGATTGTGTCCTGGGGGGGGGACACAAAAAGCATTGGATAAGAAATATGAACCCACTACAATTGAACTAATCAAAAGCAATGGATTAAGTTTGCAAATCTATACACCATTAATGTATATATTAATATATGTTGCCAAAAAGTTTGAGTAGACACCATTATCAGTGCTAGGGCAAAAGCTCATGCTTCGGTGATATCATAGCTCACATTTTCTCATCTATTAACAAAACTAATCTAACAAACATTTAGTAAGCGGTCTTACACATCAGGAAGTAGAGGCAGCAGTGGTTGTAGGGATGACTCCCACTTTTTGTGTGGCATCCTTCTTTGCCTGGTGGGCCTGCAGAACGGCAACAGCTTCCTCCACCTGCACAAAAACACGCAGAGAAATAGGAGAAACAATTAGAGCCTTAGCCAACACTATATGACCCTAGATCCATGTTTATGATCTGATATTATCCTGTTCCTGGTACCTTGGAGCGCAGGGATTCGTGGGACTCCAGCATGTGCAGCAGCTCAGAGTTGTCAATCTCAAGCAGCATCCCAGTGATCTTCCCTGCCAAGCTGGGGTGCATGGCCTGGATCAGGGGGAACAGGCGCTCCCCTGAGAGAGAGAGAGAGAGAGAGAGAGAGACAAGAGACAGGGAGGGTTAAGATTTGCTTTCACGGTTTCAAATGTTACAATATAATTGCACCTTATTGCAATGATGTTCAAAATCCCTCCAAAGGTTCTAGACTCTAGATTCTAGAATTTGGCATTGAACTTCCAAGGACCAATATGACACACCACCAATCTGTTCCAGCACTCACCCAGCATCTGCTTCTGCTCCTGGGGGGGTGCAGAAGCCAGCATGGAGGATGTGAGAGGCTCCTGACCCTGCACATGTACAGCTGGCTGAGCCTGAGAGGAGGAAGACAGTGAAGAAAGTGGTTAAAACAAGGGAGTGATGGAACAGAAAAATAGAAGGACGCAGCATTAACTATGCTAAAGATGGATGTTGGTGAGATTTACCTGCTGTAAGGCGATGGGCTGCACCACTTGGGGGTTAGTATTGCGTATGCTGGTGGCGTACTTGTAGGGTGGCATGGAACGCGGGGCAGGGACTCCCATGGAGGGACGAGTACCCATAGCCTGGCCAGCACCTCCTAATGGTAGGGATGACACATAAGGATGTATGATGAGCCAGTAATCAAGCTTGATGAGGTAATATTTCCACCATGTAAATTATAGTCAGTGGCTATCAGATATACTGAGGCAATCCAGTCTTACCAACTCTCTGAGCTCCAGCAGGCCCCATGCCTCGTGGGCCCTGGGTGCTGGGAGCCAGGTGTCTCAGGTTGGCACGTGGACCAGGCTGGCGCAGGGAGTTGGGCATCCCCTGGAAACCACCTAGAGAGAGAAGAGGGGGGTGGCAGTGTTACTATTGGACAGCAGTTCAAGTCAACATAATGTCACTAGGACATATAGTAATTTAATAAATATAGCCTGTATATATAGCCTAGATATATAGCCCATGATACATTTAGTTATTATGTATGATGTCATCTCTAACCCCCACCTTGGCCTCTGCCACCCTGCTGCTGCCAGCGGGGGTTGGGCCTCATCTGGGTCAGCTGATTGGGTGCATAGTAGGTGGTCCTGTTTTGGCCCTGGGACACACACACACACACACACAGTTAATGACAGAAGTGTAACCATGTATGCAATAATGTTGCACAAAATTAAAGTTCTACATCCTGTAAACAACAACTGACTCACTTGTTACAGTGCCAATTATCTTACTGGCATTTGCACAGCAGCATTTATCATATCAACTGTCAGAACCTTGACATGGCATTTTGAAGGGCATTTTCAGTAAATCCCACATAACTTTCTCCCAAACCCATTTTAACCCTCTCTCCCTCCCTCACTAACCTGAGGCACTGCAGGCATGAAGTATCCGCTGGCGGGCTGGAACTGGTTGATGATGGCGTTGGCAGGCATGGCCCTCATGCCAGTGATGCGCTGCATGTACTGGTTAGTGAGGTGGGCCTTGCGCTCTTCTTTGCGCTGAGCCAAGGCCACGTAGAGGGGCTTGGAGCCCACAATGCGTCCGTTCATCTCAGTCACAGCCTTGGTGGCCTCCTCAGGAGAGGAGAAGCAGACAAACCCAAAGCCCTTGGAACGCCCCTCCTCCAGCATCACCTGCAGCAAGAGAAGCCGTGTTATATCTGGATAACACACTCCAAATACACAACTGAAAATAGTAATTGTGGTGCACTGTTTTGGCTTCTGCTGCACTCTCTCACTTTGGCACTGGTGATGGACCCGAATGGGGTGAATTCCTTGCGCAGTTTCTCGTCGTCAATGGTGTCGTCCAAGTTCTTAATGTAAAGGTTAACACCCTGAAACCAGAAAAACAGTGTCATGACCACAAACATACATACTCAGCCTGGCTTGTTCCCTTAATGGATGGGTACTATGAAACAAGATGGCAGGTTGATTAATAGCATTTAGTTATAATCAGTGTTCTATTAGACATAGTGGTGCCAGAGGAGAGTGACATGCTAGTTGACCTGGTAACGGCTGATCCTCTCCTGTTTCAGCATCTCAAACTTCCTCTTCAGCTCCCCCTGCCGTTCAATCTTCTTCTGAGCACGTCCCACAAACACAGTCTTCCCATTGAACTCTTGGCCGTTCATCTCCTCACATGCCTGAGTAGAGATCCATTTGTTACAGCCAGTCTATATGCCGTTAATCCAGAAGGTAACACAACGTGATTATTTGTACGATTGTCTCACTTAGTCTTTTTACACCAACCTCGAAAGCCTGCTGACTTGTATTGACATGACTGTTGTTACGAGGGTATAATAGTACCTTGTTAGCATCCTCGTGTTTCTCGTAACTCACAAAGCCAAAGCCTCGAGATTTGCCACTAGGGTCGGTCATAACCTTCACACTGAGAATTCTACCTGCAGGGGGAAAACAAGAACAAATGGGACTCCGCTATACGCTAAGTGCATGTCTAGTTTCCTTGAAACGATTTCAAGACAAATATGTGATGAACAAAAACGTCTCCACTAATAAGCAAACTGTACGTTTCAGTCACAGCTTACCGTATTGGTCAAACATTTCCTTTAGCTTGTCATCGTTCATGTCATCTCCAAAGTTCTTGATGTAGACGTTGGTGAACTCCTTTGCTTTGGCCCCGAGTTCTGCCTCCCTCTCCTTCCGAGACTTGAAACGTCCAACGAACCTAAACACCACGAAAGAGCAATGACAACTCTTGTAAAACGGTCCTGAGCAGCAGGGAGAAAGGGACTGTGATCCATCTCTTATATTTTCCCTCTGAGAGTCATGTTTTCAGGCTGCAAGCAGGTTTTCACAGCACTGACATTGAGGAGTCCCAGACTATTAAATGGAAGGAAGCACTTTGTATAGAACAGCAGCACAGTGAGTCAGTCAAGGACCTCTCAGGAACAACATTGAACTCACTTCTTGCACTGTTTATGGCACCACAATCAGGCAAACTGAGCATTCATGCTATACACCCAGATCACACCAGACACAATGACGTTTCCTGGTCCAAGACTTGAGACATGGAGGGACAGAGGTCCATAAAAAGGAAAGCTGAGGACCAAACTAGGTTGATAGATCATATTTTTCTACTCAGACTGTACCTTGTTATGCAGACCTCTCCCAATCTGGCTCCAGTATTGCATTCCTGCATTCGCTCCATCACTAAAACACACAAGCGTGGTTACACACACACACACACACGACAGGCAGGTGGACGGGTGGACAAACGTACAGACAGAAGGATGCTCAGCTGACACATGGAGTGAGGTGACCACAGAGAGTCGAAATGGGTTGTTGTGTAGGTTTAAAGGCACATTTCCCTGTGAGCACTGCAAAAAACATTCACTGTTAGTTGTGTAATTCACGCAAATCACACAGAAAGACAGGGTGTATGGGGACTGAGTGTGAGAAAGAGGCTCGTTATATGCATCTACAGCAGGGATGGGCAACTGTGATGGGGGCTGGGGCCACAAAATAAGATAGATCTGCGGGCCTCCAGTTGCCGATCCCTGATCAACAGGTTGCTGTTCCTCTGCTAACCTCACCCTTTTGCCGTGTCACAGTATAGGCCTACTTCAGACTCCAACCATGTACAATCCTCATCAATATCCCTAGCTGCCCTTGATTGATCTAAACTGTCCACTTTCTACACAATGATGTAACTCCAGTTCAGTTCAGCCCCTTCCCCACACCTCCCCACCCGCTCTTCGTTGATCAGACACTCACACCTTGCGGTCGTTCAGAAGCATGCCGTTCATCTTTTCAATGGCGCGGTCGGCTGCGTCCTGCGTCTCAAAGTGCACAAACGCGTATCCCTTGGATCCATTCTCATCACCTACAACCTGTTTGAGAGACAAGTTGATGCTCTTTTTTTTTAAGTACACAAGTCTATGGTCATATCAGATGTCTATGGTCAGAAACACTGCAATCTTACTTTGCAAGACAGAATGTTCCCAAAGGCAGAGAAGGTGTCATAGAGGGCCTTGTTGTCGATGGTCTTGTCCAGGTTCTTGATGAACACGTTGCCCACCCCAGACTTCCTGAGTGAGGGGTCTCTCTGTGACCACATGATTCTGATTGGCTTCCCTTTCACCACATCAAAGTTCATGGTGTCCAGGGCTCTCTCGGCTAGAGGGGAGAGGTCAGAGTGTTAACTTACATCATGGAGCCAAAAACATATCAGCCACTGTGTACACCACCAAACACCATGTTGTTTATGCTATATAGTGCTCACTTCAAATCACACCGCACCACGCTGCATGCTACACCATACGTACATCTCCCAAATCATTCACACTACCACATTGTGTCGTGATGGATAGGACCAGGAGTTACTCCTGGTCAAGTCATGTGGTCAGGAAAAACTACTGGCCCTAGTTTATTGCACACTTAAGAAACCATGCTACAACTGGATTGTCCGAACTACTACACCATGTGGCTATGGAGTCTGACCTCCGCCTGCCACCACACTGAGCAGCTGTTAGGGGGCAGTTGGCTAGGCAGGAGCACATGGCGCTAACACACAGACAAATGGGACCAGAAGTGCCACAAGACATAATAGTTGATTCACCCTGTCATAATGAATAGATACAATGGCAGACATATAGTGCATGTACAGATATAATTCAGTGAGGCAAATGGCTCTTAAACTTTACATTCTCTTATGGCTTCTCCAATAAACGCCAGCCATTGCATTATTTTTTATGGTCCATACTACCTATGTCAGTGTGTGTAACTTTGATTTACGTTTCCAGATCTGCCGATCATGATTTCTGTTGTGCCAGTTCTCATTTTCCTGCCCCCTCTCTCATGTCCATCTGGGTACACATGCCAACCAGAGAGCTCCCCTTTGTTCCTGTCACTCCACAGCAACACACACCCGGGCTTTAGAGCTAAAAATGTCTGTTAAACAAAACGGAGCTCCCTTGCGTCTGCTGGCATCAGCAGTTTGCTGTGCAATTGTACTTCACACAAACCAGCTCAGAGAAGGTGAGTGACGGTCACCCTGTCTGTCTAGTTCTCGAAGGTTCCCATGGCCATGCTTGATGAAAGACCCTGAGCACCATGTGGAGCTGAGATTGCTCAATGGATGAATAGCAGAGATAAACATGATGAAATCAAATAAGAGGTAAAGTGAACGTGACACACAAAACAAGTGAACTTCACTGGTCAGTTTGAAGATATTATACTGTAAATGTATTTAGTCATACAGCTGAAAACTGGATAGTTCATTCTAGGCGAGGCTGATAGCCACCCTAATTAATTGTCAAACATTACCCTTGTATGAAGACTAAAACTTTTTAGATATTATAGGCAGGCAACATTTGGACTGCCTGAGAGAGCGACTATATTTAGAGAGGGGTCCTGAGAGGTATGTGCTGGTGTGGAGTGAGTTTATTCATTCTCTTCCATTGATGGAGGGAGACACATTCAACAAGAATGTTCAGATGAGCAACCCCAGGTCTTGTAACTATTTACAAATGCAGCTGTGACATGCTGAAACCCAAGTGGAGACGGTCAGCCAAAGCTAGTTTAGTCACACGAAGGAACACTACTCCCCTCAAATATGTGGTTGTAGTTGTAGACCTACATCTGTGGTAGTTGTACTACACTTTTACTTCCTGACATGTTATATTGATTGTGTATTGTCATAAAAGTACAACCTTCAGGTTATATTGTGACCACAGAGTTCTCTAGCTACACTAAGTCAGATATCTGGTGGCAGGTGTGAAATGGAAAACAGCCCCATAGGTCCACACTGCTTAACAAGTTGGCAGACACACTGTCATAGAACACACCCCATATGCTACAGCTCAATCGTGTCGGGTCACACCCCCTAACAAATACATGATTCTACTGCACATAAAAGCACTACTTTGGACAATTAAAAGATGAGTGATTGTTGAATCGAGTGGTAAAATCGAAGAGTGCAAGTCTGTGTTAAACGTTCAGACTTCTTACAATAGGAGCAGGGGCTTGGATACAAATGTTGGAAATTCCTCCGGTGTACCCTGCAAGCACGTACATTGTTTGCCACTACGACCCGAGCAAAACATCACAGATCAACATGTAGAGGAGAGAGCATGGAAGGTGTTGAGAATTGACACACTTCAACAATTACTCAAGAAAACCAACCAGAAAGGGGTGTTGAATCAACATGAAAAGTTTCAGCAGAATTGTATTCGCAGAAGCAAATCTATTCAGACTTATTCTCCTCAGATCAGAGGACGTCACATGATCCCCAGAAAGCAGGGAAATGCAAGTTAGGTCGTGTTCTCCTGCTTAGACATTTCTGACTCATGCCAGATCTTACAATGCCTGGATAGGTATTCTAGGTATCAGCAAACCACATTTGTCTTAGCACTGTGGTGCCCGACTGCACAGTCAATAAAGTGGTATGCAACCATTGGTTGGTGCGTGCAACCTCTAATCATTGGGAACGTGGCCTTACTGTTCGGCTGGGCCCTTTCTTCCTCTCTCTGTAAGGCGGCAGGGAAGGTATTGGGAATTAATTTCACTACAGAACGGTTCCCTTATGGCCCTTTAAATAGGAGCAGAAATGGGTCACTTTGGGTTAGGTACTGTGGAGCAGGACTCTGGAGCAAAGCTGCAGCCATCCGTTCAAAGTTAGAGGCACAACACAGACAGTAGGCTGGTTGCAACATAGCCAAAGCAGGAGTCTTGTACATGTGAAAACAGGAGTCCTGGAGCATATCCTGCTCAATCCTCAAACAATGACACGTTGACGTGGGCCACCATTATTGCTATATGGGTCAACAGATATTCCAAATGTTGTGCTTCTCCACACACCAGAGTTAGTCCATGAAGGGTAAGAAAGTCCATACTGCATGTATTAGTTGTCTGATTCACAGTGCCAGGCATGGTTCAGTGCAAGTTGTGTGGAAAACATTCTCTCCCACTATAGGTTTACATTCATTCCGTTACATGCAACATTGGGGCTTAGCCTACACCTCTTAGATTGCCTGTGTAGTGGTATGTTTCTATTATTTCGTCTGGAGGTAACCACTGAGTGCTAGACAGGTGTGAATGCTGTAGATACCTTTAACAGGAAATCACATCACAACTGATTTAGACTCAATAAAAATCAAGATGTACTTTACATTGTATTCTCTATAGGACGAATGCTCTGAACTGACTGTTGACATGCTCAAATAAATCCAACATCCAAGTAACCCTTTACGCCGTTGTCTTGGAGGCATGCTTGATTGCTTACCGTCGGTGGGTTGCGAGAAATTCACATAGGCATAACCCAGAGAGCGTCGGGTGATCATATCACGACATACTCGAATAGACAACACCGGTCCTGCTGGGCTGAATTTCTCATACAGCATAGCCTCCGTGATATCAGGGTGCAGATCGCCAACATAGAGAGAAGCCATTGGATAACTCCCTGTAGTCTCTGTGTTCATTTCTCGGAGTGCACAAAATGTATGAATTCTTCCTTCGCGCTATAATCACGGGAATTGTTGATAAGAAATGTTCCCCGGGGCCGAATCTGTGAGTAAAAACACTCAGAATGCGACTTGTGTTCAGATCGAAGTTTCAAGACTCGCTGACAAGGAAAAGTGACAGCTAAAAACAGAATGGAATCTCGGCGTATTCTCCTGATAAATATAATTGTCTTAAACGTCGGGTTAAGCCCGAGGCCTCCTGTTAACACAATTTAGCGACGTATTTTTATTTTGTATATTACGGAAGGCCTATTTATTTTTAAGATTTTATATTTTGTATTTTTTATATTTTTTTGTTTTTTAAAAGTTGTTAAAGAACGGTGAGTTAGACACTCACGGTTGTTTTGTGGCCGGGGAAAGAGACTGCGTGGGAAAAGCATGGTCACTTTATAGACAGTGCAGTGCGCAGAGGAAATAGATAGGGTCAAACTTGGAATAGAAAAAAAACAGTGCATGAGGTGTAAAAGGGAGAGCGGCGGGTGTACGGTCACAACTACCCACCACAGATCCCTACAGCGACATCTGGGTTTGACAACGTGGTCATTATAGCAGGGGCCCGCTTTAGTGTGAAGGGGCCCAAAACGCCTAAGTTTTAAGGACAAGAGAGAATATTTTGGCCAAAGTTACACATTTAAATTGAAAAAGTGGAGTTACAATAACAGAAACTGAGTTTATTCATTTATACAAATGTATAAACATGTTCATTGACGACTCCACCTTGTTCATTGGACTAGGCTACTCTGTCTTGTCCAGCTCCCTAAAGAAAAATTACAAATAAAAACAGTTATGAATGAAAAACCATTCAGTGGAAAAAGTTACACTAACTAAAGGATACAAGTGGAATGAATAAATAAAATTGAACCTGTCAAAACTACAAATGACCTCATCAGATCCAGGAGGGACAACCCCAGGTTCCGCTGCCCAGCCCTCAGCCTCTTCACTGGGAACCTCTCCTCCATACCAAAACTCCTGATCCCTGGTTCCTTCAGTCTAGGCCTCCTATCCTCATAAATCTGTGTCGGAAAGCCGTCAGCGGCTTGGGACAACTGGAGCTTAGTGTGGACCACAAACTGGGAGTCTGTTGCTTTGGTCACCAACTTTTTAGTCTGCTGGCTCCAGACCCCATCAATGGCAGAAGTCAATAGAGGCTGTCTAAGAGAAGACAATACATTAAAATAAGCCTGAAACATGAATGGACTGTCAAGTCCTAGAAGATTACTATACAGCAATGATAGTATAATCACATTAAGACAAGTAAAATCATAGATACGGACCAATGCATATGTTCTTATTCAGAGCCTTTACACCTGGAGCCACAACAGCTGCACACAACATCCCCACTAAGCTTCTCTCATCTGTAACAGATTGGCCACCCATGAAAGCTACAGGTTATAGAATAAATCAATGTTTCCCTAGCCCATGCCCAGATACCTTGATTTGATCTTGTTGCAAGACTTAGCATCTGGAGACACCATGATTAGAGATGATCACACTGCAGTGCACATAGGTCTAGGAAGGACAGATTAATTCAGAATGGAGTCTAATGTGGACAGAGAACTTATTGTCCTATGGGCAGACCTGGTGGACACATACCTGGAGGTGGATGAGCTGCCCTCTTTGATAGATACTGGTTTTAGATGCATTGGTCCAGAATGCTGCAAACATTATATTTGTAAAGAGATTAGTAAAAAAAAAGCGTCAATTTCACAGTGTCCCCTTTATCATGACTCATAGTTCATCACATTCATAGCATGTAGACTCCAGTCTAGTGAGCTGGTGTTCTAACAAGTGTAGTGGGACTCACCTCAGACCTGAGATAGAACAATATTGTAATTAAGCAACATACAACACCCACATTACTTAAACACAAATGTAGAAGCTTTGAAACAAACCTGTGGCATGAAGGTATCGACAGGAGAAAAGCAGACAGCCACCAGGTGGGAGTTCCTAGGGTTTAAGTGGAGGACATCGGAATAGGTCTCAAATCCATTGTGTGTAGTATGTTATACACGTATACACATTATACACGTGGAACCTAGAAAATCAATGAGAGATGATATTTGCAAATGAATTGCTTACTGGCTGGTTGGTTACACTCAATTGTATTAACTAGTCTGATTGTGTGGTCTTTTACATTACTTTACCCTAACATACATGTCTGTCTGTCTGTCTGTCTGTCTGTCTGTCTGTCTGTCTGTCTGTCTGTCTGTCTGTCTGTCTGTCTGTCTGTCTGTCTGTCTGTCTGTCTGTCTGTCTGTCTGTCTGTCTGTCTGTCTGTCTGTCTGTCTGTCTGTCTGTCTGTCTGTCTGTCTGTCTGTCTGTCTGTCTGTCTGTCTGTCTGTCTGTCTGTCTGTCTGTCTGTCTGTCTGTCTGTCTGTCTGTCTGTCTGTCTGTCTGTCTGTCTGTCTGTCTGTCTGTCTGTCTGTCTGTCTGTCTGTCTGTCTGTCTGTCTGTCTGTCTGTCTGTCTGTCTGTCTGTCTGTCTGTCTGTCTGTCTGTCTGTCTGTCTGTCTGTCTGTCTGTCTGTCTGTCTGTCTGTCTGTCTGTCTGTCTGTCTGTCTGTCTGTCTGTCTGTCTGTCTGTCTGTCTGTATGTATGTATGTATGTATGTATGTATGTAAACAACAACCATACCCAAAAGCCACAATATCCACAACCAAGGGAAGGTAGTGTAGGAGGGGGGCGTTTTTAGAATCAATACCCAAACTCACACGGGGCCCAAGGGCAGTACGGGGGGACAGCCTGTCACTTCGCACACAGGGCCATTGCCCGGAATGTGGCGCGTGTCAATTCTGGGGCAGGACGTTTGACTAGTATCCACCTGGTGGTAGTGTGGTATAAGAAATACATGTAATAAGTATGTATGTATGTGTAGGTATGCATAGGCCATACATCATTGGAAGTACAATTGAAATTCCCTTCTGCTCTGTATTGACAGACAACTATTTCACAGGTAATAGAGGTGGGGCGTAGTTACAGTGAGTTAGACAAAGATATGTGAAAACTGGGTCATTCCAACCATACAGTGTCTCTTGGACCTCATAACATTTTGGGAAAAGGTATATTTCTTCAATGTGTATTCTATCAGAAAAAGGACACGTTTGACTTTCAGAAAAACATATTGGTCAAGCTCGGGCACAGACTTTTTTTAGGTGCATTTTCCAACCTGTTAGGTGCATAATCCTAACAGGGTGGGCATTTGGCCATCGCTCTGTGAGTGAGCAATATTGAGCCAGCATAATGGTGAATGCCTGAAAAACATTTGAACTTCTCTATCAAACTAATTTAGAAATGTTAATTTTCTCTATACTTTTTCCTAATGGTGAAAATGTATGATTTGTACGTACAGACTAACAACATGAAACATGTAAAAATAGATAAAACTGAGTGTTTATTTATTTAGTTTTGCACCATTGTTTTCCCACCAAAGAAAAGATGGCACTTACTGAATGTGGTGTCATTGTAGGAAGGGTTATTATCTTAAATGGAGAATTACAGCAAACTAACAACGTGGACAGTGATATCAGGGCCACACAGAAAATCTTCAATAAAAAATAAATACAACCGTGAAAAAAACATTATTGATGAGAGAATTTAACTAGGACTATAAAATAATGAAAGATTTAATATTTTATGGCTTATTTCTTGTGGAAGTTGATGAATAACACCCAGGGTCATAGCAAAACCACCTACATCCCAAAAAGGTTTTTTTAAATGCATCAAATTCCCATTCAAGGTCCATATTTTTTTGTTTTTAAGGTAAAGGACACCTGACCTTATTTAAAGCTTTTATGGAATCCATATTTACACAACATAAAAAGTTATATTTCCTGGGGACAGAAAAGGCACAACCGCAAACTTGGAATGACTCAACTATGAATGACCCATACTCGATGAGGTTACAGCGCATACAAAACGCCACAATGGAACGTATGGATTCCAAACATGCAGAAAATAAATATTGTGGTGGCAGCTGCAGAGAAGTACTTGGGGGTACGAGATTTGACTTCGGAAGAGTCACAGCGTGTGTTGAGTGGTATCTCAGGCTGTTGGCCTGAGGTAGGATCAGATAGATTTAACCCTATGGCAACATTTTGTATAAACTAAGCTGTAACTTCGAGTATGGAAACATAGTTATCACATATCTTGTGTCACAAACTGTAGCTAGGCGAAGTGTAGCATCCTCATGCTGATGCACAAGCAACAATTGTCTATAATATTGACAAGATGGTCGACTGATCGCACTTAACAATGGAAATACATGTCCCCAAAGGCGAAAGACAGGCGGGGGGAAGCGAGATCAGGTGTGAACCAATGACCTTCTGTAGAAAACATATCAATACGCTTGTAACAATCTAAGCATTATTAAACTTCTATTCACTCAAATAAGCCTCACCTATCAAAATAGCAAATCCTTTTTATCTTTAATTTGACACACTCTCATTGCCCCCCATACAAAAACTCCTCATTCGCGTTCCCCTGCTCAGATGTTGCATGCATCAACCAATGGTTGAGTGCCACGTCATTGAACTGTGTCATCGACTAACGGAATGTTATAACTTACAGTACCAGTCAAAAGTTGAGGGTTTTTATTTTTACTGTTTTCTACACTGTATAATAATAGAAGACATCAAAACTATGAAATAACACACATGGAATCATGTAAATCAAATGTTTCCCCCTTCTGATGACCAGGTGGCGAATCGCATCTCTGCATGTCTGGCAGACATATCAGTGTGGATGACGGATCACCACCTCAAGCTGAACCTCGGCAAGATGGAGCTGCTCTTCCTCCCGGGGAAGGACTGCCCGTTCCATGATCTCGCCATCACGGTTGACAACTCCATTGTGTCCTCCTCCCAGAGCGCTAAGAACCTTGGCGTGATCCTGGACAACACCCTGTCGTTCTCAACCAACATCAAGGCGGTGGCCCGTTCCTGTAGGTTCATGCTCTACAACATCCGCAGAGTACAACCCTGCCTCACACAGGAAGCGGCGCAGGTCCTAATCCAGGCACTTGTCATCTCCCGTCTGGATTACTGCAACTCGCTGTTGGCTGG